>NC_044053.1:4494116-4776154 GCF_902167405.1 Gadus morhua
GTGTGTGTGTGGTTCTAGTATGTATTTGAGTGATTGCATGTGTGTGTGTGTGTGTGTGTGTGTGTGTGGATTAAAAAAATAATCTTCCACAGCAGGAAGCCACGCTGGCCAATTACTTAGTAACATCTGTGCTGGCAGCCATGCATCAGTGTGTGTGTGTGTGTGTGTGTGTGTGTGTGTGTGTGTGTGTGTGTGTGTGTGTGTGTGTGTGTGTGTGTGTGTGTGTGTGTGTGTGTGTGTGTGTGTGTGTGTGTGTGTGTGTGTGTGTGGGTGTGTGTGTGTGTGTTGAGTTTCGTGTGTTAGAAGTTTGGTGTTTTTTGCATCTCCATGCAGAGTAAGTGGCTAGTAGTGGTGGGTACAGCTGTGTATCTGGGGGTATACGTACGTGCGTGTGTACGTGTGTGTGTTTGTGCCCAGGAGTAGAGCAGCTGACAGTGGTGAGGCTTTGTGTTAGAGAGCGATGGGAAATATAAAGGCTCCATGATAAAACAGCAGAGGAGAGAGAGAGAGAGAGAGAGAGAGAGAGAGAGAGAGAGAGAGAGAGAGAGAGAGAGAGAGAGAGAGAGAGAGAGAGAGAGAGAGAGAGAGAGAGAGAGAGAGAGAGAGAGAGAGAGAGAGAGAGAGAGAGAGAGGAAAAGACACAGACAGAGAGAGACAGAGAGAAAGAGATTTAGGGAGAGAGTGAGGGAGAGAGCACGTGTTTGTTAGTGTGTGAGCGAGAGAGAGAGAGAGAGAGAGAGAGAGAGAGAGAGAGAGAGAGAGAGAGAGAGAGAGAGAGAGAGAGAGAGAGAGAGAGAGAGAAAATGCAAGCGTTCGGTCACTTCTACTCCTTGCCCTTTAAGTAATCTTCTTCATGCACACTATTAGTTTGGATAGGGTTCGGTCATGCGACGCCATGACAACCAGCCAGACATAGGGTCAGTGTGTTGCAGATGGAAGGCAGGATGAACAGCTTCAGAGAGACACACCATGTGAATGTGATCGAGTACTCAGGGTGCATTCATTCTGAAGAATATGACTCTTATGTGGTACTAGCTCACACTCTCTTGTCTAGCCTGTTGCAAAGGGACAGCATGAGCAGAACAAATTGATGTTTTAGATAAATATGAGTAGGCGTGGCAGTTGGGAGAATCATCGCTTTAAGAAGGTACTGCTTGAAGAGTACCTCGACATTTTCTATGTATTCTGTTCTCGATAAATCTACGGTTGTCAATTGAATCAGCCCGGGTTTCATTTCAAGCACGGAAAACAACAAAAATGAAAATAATGGAAAAGCATGCCGTCTCCCTCGTACTCCTTTCTCTCATTGCTTCATCGATTTCTGCTGAAGACCTTGACCTCCCGCCACGACCATATCCAAGCTGAGGAGAAGAAAATTTCATCAATCTATTTTTTAATTGATTAACTTTTAAGATGTGACTCTTCAGGCACACTCTGAAAGGATCAACCGAAAGGAAGCTAATTGTTCTCGATCGCTGCGGACCACACAGTCGAACACTTCCATCCATCTTGGCTAGCGAAGCGTAGCCTTGTTAGCTTCAATTCCCTTGAATTAAACTAAATCAATGAAATGAGAAGGGAGAGAAAAAAGGGCAGAAATGAATAAACTACTTTTAAGATTAAGATTTGAATGCTTCTTAACAGTCTTGTAAATTACGTTTGTGTTGAATCCACCCGACTACAGTGCATTCAATCGTCGACAATGCTGAAAAAGAATTGCTTTTTTTCTTTCAGTTAACCCTACAGATTATTGTCATTCATTAATTTACATTTGGTTTTGTGTTAAACCGCATTCATTTAGCAATAGGATCAAATGATAGCCCCACGTGATGAACTGGATTAAAACCACAGAATCAACATAGACACAGACAGGATAGGATTGCTAAATAGTATTGACTTTGCGATGTGCGCATCATTAACGGCTAGGCACATTTATAATAGGTCTTCTATGTTAAAAAAAAATGGAATACATACACACACACACACACACACAAATGAATGTAAAAATGTAATTAAATCTTGGAAAAGTTAGAAGTTTACAAGTAAATAATAGAAAGAAAAGAGCCCGTTAAAATATTTGTTGGGTACCATGTAGTGTGTTCAAGATGGTGGATTCTCATATTTTTATGACCACTTTAACTTCTAATCGGAGCAGTCCTATATCAGAGGAGGCGTCATAAGTTGCTGTTTGATAGCGTTGACATAAAAACAGGTCAGTATTCTTAGTGGTAATATTGTCAGCACAGTAGCCATCAATGGTCTTTTACACAGGAAACCATCCTGTGTAAAACACGCACACACAACACCGGTCCATCTATCCTATCCATATAGCTCAAGGCCAACGTATTGTTAACCAAGCAATGTCCAGCGAGCACAATAACAAATACACACAAGTATTCCGGGTGATCCGACGGCGAACATTGCAAGCAGCAACCAAATACTTCAACTGATTGCAGCGTTCGGTTTGCAATCTGGCAACCCAGTGTTCAGGTCCGGGGAACGGCCCTATGCCAAGTAGGTCTCTGCCAGACTGCTGAGTCAAACAGAAGATAAATGATCACATATTTCCTGCATGGTCCAATTATTGAATCATGGGTCAAGCTTTTGGGCTATATTATGGGAAGGTAAGGTAAAGGTAAAGGCATATATGATCGCCATACTGCGGTGACCTTATAGGAAGACTGGGGAGTGGCCTATATCTGTGGGTTTGCTGCCATCTAAAGGAAAAAATATAGGCCTATAACGCTTTTGTAATGCACTGTTTATCTATCTATCCATCCCTACTTCCATCCATCCATCTATCCATCCAACTCATTGCCGTGGCGTGGAGACTGATTGTTTTCTGACCTCTCTTTTGAATGGATGGATGTAAAACTGTGTTTTCACATAAACGCTTACATCACAGTACCAGGAAGTAACATGGTCTTCTCATCACGTTGTGCTTCCTCATGGATTTCAACCTGGACAAAAGGGTCTAAAAGTAGTTGAGTGTATAGGTTCCTCTTAAGATCAAATAAGCCCTGGTTGCGCTGTGTCATTTATAGCCATTAGGCAGCAGCACATATAGGAAATCTATTGGCTCGGAGAGAAATGCTCTGGTGAGCGCTCCCGCTCCACTGTATTGACATTGCTTGACCATTAATAAACAATGGAGCCCATACAGGATGCACCTTATAGCTCACGTGGAGGGGACTGAGTGCGAGACAGTGTGTATCTGCTGCCCCCTGTTGGTCACTATAATCATATGCGTTCTCTCGGTTTTGGTCCGTTTTATTAATCTGATACTGAACATGATTAAATTTCCCACATGGAGATGTGAAGTTTGACCTTTTGAGTCACTTTGGAACGATCGCATCCATTTGTTTCACCGACACATGACAACATTTAAATATTAGAAAGCCTTATTAATGAAAACGCTTGATTAATTAAAGTCAAAATTATCAATCGAAAAGCTTTTTAATCGCACGCTGAGAGACGTTTTCATACACAGAAACAAGGGCGTGTACAGGCACACACACATACACACACACACACACACACACACACACACACACACACACACACACACACACACACACACACACACACACACACACACACACACACACACTCCAACACACACACACACAAACACACACACGCAAATCTATCCACAACATCAATCACTTTCAGTCACAGAAGGTTGCTCTTGCAGCCTTGAACTGTGAATACTAATGTAAAAAACATGTTATCTAATTAAATATGAAACTAAATTAAAGCTACAAGCCACCGAGAGACCGAAATCAAAAGGGAGAGGGTCGAAATAGAACACCTATTCCGTTCTTTTGACCCTGGTCCATAAGTACGGTAAACGTGTAAACATATCCCCATGGATACTCTCCTCATCAAGGCCCCCCTCTCCAGAAGGAGCAGCCTGTTTCCTGGGTACACCGTCCCTCCCATAAGCCCCTCCCTGGCAGGACGACGGACGAGCCGAGCCCTGGAAGCGAGGGCTTCCTCTGCTGGAGGAGCCGCCCCGCGCCCCGACAGAGACCCTCTGCACACCTAGCATGGAGGGCGCCGCTGTGGCCGTCCCCGGTCGGTCCCCGGGCCCCTCACCACCGGACAACTACCCCTCCATGTCCTCCACCCTGGCCTTCGATCAGCACCTGGCGGCCAGCCCCAAAGGACTGCTGCTCCTGGCCGAGATGGTAGGTAGGAGTGTGTAGAGTGTGAGCAGGAGAGTGTGAGTATGAGTATGACAGAATGACTGTGAGTAGTGTGAGCATGAGAGTGTGAGTATAAGTATGACAGAATGACTGTGAGTAGTGTGAGTATGAGTATGAGGGTGTGAGTATAAGTATGACAGAATGGCTGTGAGTAGTGTGAGTATGAGTATGAGGGTGTGAGTATAAGTATGACAGAATGGCTGTGAGTAGTGCGAGCATGAGTATGAGAGTGTGAGTACGACAGAATGGCTGTGAGTAGTGTGAGTGTGAGTATGGTGTGAGTATGAGTATGACAAAATGACTGTGAGTAGTGTGAGCATGAGAGTGTGAGTATAAGTATGACAGAATGACTGTGAGTAGTTTGAGTATGAGTATAAGTATGAGAGAATGACTGAGTAGTGTGAGTATGAGTATGAGAGTATGAGTATGACAGAATGACTGTGAGTAGTGTGAGTGAGTGTGAGTATAAGAGAACAAGTATAAGTAGGAGAGAATGAGAGTGAGTAGTGCTAGTAGGAGTGAGATTGAGTAAGTCTAAGAATGAGAGTATAAGTATGAGAGTATAAGTATGAGAGAGTGTGACTAGGAGTGAGTGTTTGTATGAGTATGAAAGTATGAGTATATGAGAGAATGAGTGTAAGTAGTGTGAGTATGAGTATGAGAGTATGAGTTTGAGAATAAGCGTGTGAGTAGTGTGAGTGTGAGTATGAGAGTATGAGTATGAGAGTATGAGTGTGAGTGCATCTGTGAAACCCATTCAATTTGTCTGTAGAGAAAACGGGGACAAAATCGAATAGTGATGGCTCTAGTAAAAACGTAACACAAAGGGCAGGATTAACTATCGAATACCATTGTATCGATGCCCTTTTTTAAGTAAAAGAAACTCGTGAAATATAACTTTAGTGGTTTCAACGTTCCAATATAAATGGTCTTCTTGCTGTTCACATGCAGCAGCCAATAGAGATGGATGCACATTTATGTAAACAGAACACAGTTCCTATTATCACATCCCTGCACATCCCACTGTTTTTGATCAAATCAGGAAGTTTACCAAACACAAAGCCATCTGCAGGACCTCTTCCTCCCTCTGCCTCAACATGCCCTTCCTTTCCCCAGTGAGCTACAGGCTGAGATTTGGTAGGAAAGGTACAACCCCAAGATACCAGTTATCAGACCCTGGAGATGTTGCATTGACACATTCTATTTAGATAGAGCTTTGTTTTCCTATATCATGCACTGTCTAATGCCTTTGCGAGGAACACAAGTAAAATCCTTTAAAAGATATACATATACCGCAAGCTAGGTGCTTTAAGCATTGCTATCGGATGGTTGCTATAACCACCAATACACACACCTCTTGGCCAGGTCATTCTTGCAAAGGAGATTTAAATCTCAACCTATGTTCTCTAAGTGGATAAAGGATTAATTTAATTGCTATGAATGAAAGATGAACAATACAATCGTCTGCTTTTGTTAGCTGCCATCTTAAGGTTAAACATGCTATTTTGAACACTTCATGAGAGAAAGAATGCCATTTTCACATAGTCTTTATCACGGGCGGTCTTGAACTTTCTGGGAGTGTTTTTGGTCTTTCTGTAACCTCTTTCAAGCTGCAAGTGCAAATGATTCTAACAACGACGATTCAATGACACAAAGTACCAAGCCTGATGTCTAACGTAGCCTTGTAAATACAACCAGCAAGTGGGTATCTTGTATGCGTTTCCTTTTATGTAAAGTATGAAACTTTTTTTTACGGAATTTTAAATTCCAAACCCAGTCATGTCGACTCGACTGCAATCAAATGGATTTGGGCCAGAAAAACCTTTTCCTGTCTGAAACCAAACAAGGGAGAATTGTTTTGTGGCGGGGCAGGAAGGGAGTGTTGTCGTGGAAATAGGAAATCACCGAAGCTATTTATTATATATTTCTCTATTCAAGAAATAGTTTTCCCTTTAACAGTTGAGTGGCACAGCAGACAACTGTGGAATATGATAGTGTGAAGTGCATTTTAAAATCTGAACCATGAAATGGACAGGGGCAGTAAACTGGAAACAAACAATATTCACAGGCTGCATTTTTACTCACTTATATAGGACATACTTAATACCTGATAAATTAGTCTCAAGTAATAGCCCTCAAGTCATGCCTACAGCACCTGTAGGCCATCCAGCCCTCGGGAACCACCTCTGCCCTTCTCTTCCAGACGGGCGGTCTTCTGGTCTGGGTTCTGATCGGTGGGACGGAGTACTCCAGCGTTCCTGCGTTGGGCTGGGTGATGTTTGTGGCCATCCTCTGCTGGGTTCTCACCATCGGCCTCTTCATCGTCTTCCTCAGCCGGGCTCACGTCAGGGCTACATGGGTCCCGTGGAACAAAGTGGTAACCAAGCTAAAGACAAAGCCGTGAAAGTACTGACAAAATGGCAGCAACTTTAACAGGGTCACCGTAAAACATGCAAAAGCCTTTCTGGTTCAATTATATGTACAAAAAATATACATATGAACTGTTATGCTTTACAGAGGAGGTGCATTTGCGGACACACACACACACACACACACACACACACACACACACACACACACACACACACACACACACACACACACACACACACACAGTCTATGTTTTAATAATCGTATGTATGCTTTATCCTCCTTCTAGTCTGTGTGTTTTAATGGTAGTGCCACTGTGCTGTATCTGGTGAACGCAGCAGTAAGCACGGCGTCAGTCAGCAGAGCCACCAGGGGGCGCCACAACTACAATTGCTGGGCATCATCTGCGGTAGGAACTATTGTCTTCTGTTGGGACTTTACAAAGTATTGGTAAAGACTTTAACAGTATTTTCACGTAATTTCAGTCATTTTTGCAGATTATGCCTTTAAATCCACTACCCCACCTTAACAGGCAAAATGTAATGTTGTCATATAGGCTTCATTAACACAAAATCACATTCGGTGGGCCAACTCACCGGAAGTATTTCTCACACCTGTGGCTGCATCCCCGTTCCCTCGGTCAAGCCCCCGCTGGCCGCAGCATCATTAGTTCGTTTCGATGGTTCGTTTGCCCGTTAGTGAGTTGGTAGGGAATCATTCTCCTAATCGCTATGTAGTAGCGATATCCACGCAAAGTGACGTGTAGCCTATGTGTCGCATAAACATAAACACGCCGACATGTGTTTGACAGTGTAGTTGCATAACAAACCAGTCCTAATGGGAACCGCTATGCATCCTGGGATATATATATATATATATATACAATATGTAAATATCCAATAAATGCCTTGTGTCATCTCAATAGGCGTTTCCACTTAACCGTAATGTCTATCCCTTCCCCTCCCCGCTGCTTTCAGCTCTTTGCGTTCCTGACGACACTGTGCTATGCAGGAAGTAGCTGGCTCGGCTACAGGGTCTGGAGAGCCGGCGGAGAGGAGCAGTAGCCCTGGGTCTGTCACCCTGGGAGACTCAATGAGGGTTTGGAACCAACACCACCATCCCGCACTGACTATCAAGATATAGTTATCATGTCATGACAGTTTGGAAATTAAACGATATTTGTATTTAATGTAATTCATATGAAACAACAGATGGTCCTTCACATACACCTGCACGATGAAACTATCTTGGGCTTCTGGGCTATCAGATTGCAGTGTGGCTGTGTGTGTGTTCGTGTGTTTAGTGTAGTCTAATGTATTGCTCAGCTTGGAGATGGTTGTTGCTGTCATTTGGACAACTCTCTCCACACCTTGAAATCCTTCAAATAAAGCCACAAAAAGGCAATAGACCAACTGACAGACTGTTACAAAATTGTAAAAAAACAACAACATACTTTTTGAATAAATTCATGTAGATTAAAACTGTTAAATTTAGTCTTTTAAGCCTTACATTTTTGAGATGCCTTTATTATTTTATTGATTTTCCACACATGACATTTAATATGACATAAAAAAAAAAAAAAACACCAGACACACTAACACAAAACAAAAGTCAGCAACAATTCCTGAGTAGTTTTAACATCTCAAGCTTCTTTGGATATTTAATTTAGCCATGATTTAAAAGAATAAAGTGTTGAGGCAGATCTCCCATGTATCAAGGATTGACCCCTGAAGGCAAAGGTTCCCGTTTGGCCAAGACAACAAAATATTTGATCAAACTTTTGGTAACTTTAATAAGCCTTGAGTTCAATTTAGAGACTAGTGTGTAGATACAATTACTAGTAGTTAGGATTTAGTTTGCAACATAGGAATGAAGCCTCAACCATTACTACACACATAAGTGAAGTGGTCTAACCACACCCACCAAATAACTCATCCCGGTTTTGATTCCAATCACACCACAGAAACAAAGATCTGATTATGCTTATTGTGTTCTATTGCTTAATAGGAAATCTTCAGAACTCAAAAGTCAGATGTACTTTTAAGCATTTGGTTAGGAAGTATTATTTCCATAACCCTCGGGGGCTAACCCCCAATGGGCTCCCAGTGATGTTATCCCACTGCCATCGAACCGCCCACTCAAAATCCGAAGCTCCGCCTCTTCATGCTCGGGGTACAAATTGAAGGACTTCTGCAAAAACAGAAAAAAATAGGAAGCAATTCAGACAGAGGTAAAATATCAATAAGTCAATACAAAAAAGATAAGAATGAACGGAGAAATAAATGAATGAAAGAGAACCAGAACTGGCTGGCCTACGATGAGAGAACGTCCTCTGCTTGTCCCAAAAATCAACTGATAGATGTAGTGGGATGTGTGGTATTTTCCAGACACCTGTAATATTAACATTGTTATGCATTGTTATGATAGTAAAACGGTTGTGTAAAGTACAGTGATAAGGCCTATATGAAAAAAAATACAAATGGTGTGCAGGACAATGATTGACAAGAACATAGTATAGACGCATTTTAACCTGAGTAATTGTCTCTCCTTCAAATAGGTCCAATCTCAGTGGGGCGTGGACAGCGCGACCAATTAGACGGTCCCACCTGGTGCCGTAACGCAACTGGAAACTAGAAGAACAACATGGGGAAACTGTGTCAAAAGATTAACAGCATAAAATAAGCACGCAAAAGGACGCCCACGCACAAATACACACTTTACAAATCTATTATGTTGTAAAATAATAATAACAATAATCATTCAAGTTTTAACTACAAAAATCATGTTAATCACAATAAAAGGGGAGGGGGTTTCCTAAAATAAGGTTAACAGTCTTGCTCAAGTCTAGAGTCAAATTTCTTGACCAGGAGGAGCAGAGGATCAAACTGACCCTGCCTCCATTTTGCCAGACAAGCTGCTCTCTGTGGTCATCTAGCGTAGATGTAGTCAGACTGAGAGGTACAGTATGTCTTACCCAGCAATGTAATGTCCAGGGTGCTCCCAGACTTTCACGCCTGTGATGCTTCCTTCTCCTGAGGTCACGTAGGGAGTTCCACGACCGGATCCAATGGCTGGAGAGTATGAGTAGTACTCATTGGCTGAAGATAATGAGAGAAGGACAATATATAGCTTAGCATAGCTTCAGTATAATAGATATGACATAACTACTTGCACCGACAGGTCAATGTAATTGTAATTTCAAAGAAACAGTGTAGCCAAACGTGGAAAAAAAATGAACAACTAATAAAACAACACAAATTATTGCAGTTCTTCCTTCCATCTGGAATTTGTATCTGAGAATCTCATCAGCTGATTCATGACCAATTGCAAGACTATACAGTCCAACCAGTCATAGGTATGGACCAGGGTACTGGCTAAAAGCCAGCTCCAGTTCCAACACCTTGAAACTCTGAGCCATGAACAAATGGCTAGAGGAAGACTATCAGACATCCCGTCAAAGTAAAGTAGCATGAAGTACCGACTTGCTTTCCTCCAGTGAAAGCTTTCACAAAAACGATAAACATATTGGTAAAGTGTACTGAAACAGCAGGAAGGATCGATAACTTACGTTTTGCCAGGCAGGCAACCCAAGCCGCCGCAAACAACAGGACAGAGAGCATCCTAGATTAAAGAACAGTGAGCTGTTAAACTAAAACCTTCTCATTAGTATCAACGTCAGGGCAAATAAAGTATGCAACTACAAATTGTAAAAGATCACAGCCGTACCTGTGAGCTGCTTCGAAGCCTTTGGTTACCGCATAACCTGTGGGTCGAACTTAAATATACTTTCCAAACAATGCTGTTATCATTTCAGCATTCTTTGATGACTGATAGATAAAATGCACCCGCTTTTCCTCTACAAAAATAGCAGCATACTTCTCAATCAGCACCTCCTCTCTCTTCCAGAGTTGTGCTGGGTGGTTTTGTTGGCCATCCGTTACTGCAGTAGCCCCAGTACCCACATAAACTCGCAAACAAACTTGCGTTTCTCACAATTTTATTACGACCTTGCACTATGAATTGGAAAACTGAGTGGTAAGCTAGGTCCCCTGGAGTGGGTTGTGAGGTTAAGTATATTAACAACACAGACACAAACCAAATCCCACCAGTAATCACTTTTATAACAATAAGAGTGTAATATAACGTTTCAATTATGAATTCAAGTGTATTCAATAAATGATAAATGGAGAATTTTGTGGTTGGATGTAGTTATTATTGAAATAAAGTCATTGCTAAATAATAACCAGCACTTATTGTATCTTGAGTTCATTGATACAGTAATTAATATAACTTAATAAAGGGTGCATATTTTAAATGTGGCATCATTTTATTTGTTTATTATAATGGGGAATGAGCATTTGTGAAGCGTCAACCGGAATTGTAGTAAAAACCAGATGACCTCGGTTGAACCGGCGGTTTCGTGATCGGATGCACTAGATTGGAACATGTACTAACTCTAGGCCATCTGGCCGTGGCCGTTTTAGCACCTAACCGTGCTCAAATCTGCCAGTGTGAGTGTGGCCAGTCTGGCCAGGCCAGGCCAATTTGGCCACTTGGGAGAGGTGTGCTGCTACGGCACGGGCCGCTACGGTACAGATGCTAATGAGCCGACACGTGCACACGCACGGCTACGCAACCTGAGCTGGATGACGTATAGTCCATGCGACGACCATGGACATAATAAAGGCGACGAGCCTTCTTTCCCATTAAACGGTAAACATCGCGTCAAGCGGTTCAACTGTTGGTGTGTTCTCTGTGTTGTAATCCATTGTTGTTAAAACTCTAACTGGCGGCAGACTTTATTATGGTCCATGCAGCGGACGCTTGGTGATGACGTGTTACGACGTGATGACGTATGTACAAGAGCCTTCCGTGGCCAGGCCACAGCTGCGACGGCCAACGGCCACGGCCAGATGGCCTAGTGTGAGTGCAGGCCAGAGAACAATGGGGCCATTTGAGCACGGTTAGGTGTGAAAACGGCCACACGGCCAGATGGCCTAGTGTGAGTGCACCCTGACGTCCACACTTGACACTCTAATGCGAGCTCTGTGGCCGGACTGCTGTTCTGAATACACCTGCCTGCAAAAGATTCTCCCTAAAATAAGACTGCTGAAGTGGCCCTGGGTGGGAGAGAAGTCCTTATGTTGTACTTTGGTTTAAGATGGTATTGCATAGTAAAAAATACTTCACATTTGTGTAGTCCTGCATTGTTGTGTTGAGAGAAACAACATCATTTCCTGACTGGCAAGAGGAGGCGGAGTTCCCCAACCCTTCGACGTGTTTTACCGAAATGCCCGCCCACAAGGAAAGTCCCCGACATCAGTCCTGGAAATGGAATGGAATGCAGCAAAACCTGCGGTGGCCGTGTTTTAAGATTAGCACGCATCTCAAACACAGTTCAGGAGAAAAAGGATAAGGGCCACATGTGTATTTATTTGGAGTTCTGAGTTTAAAGTCAGAACTCTGGGATTGAAGTCAGAATAGTGACTTTAATCTCAGAATAGGATTAAAGTGACTCTAAATCTTTCGTTTGTTACCGGTAGCCTACCCATAATTCTGACTTTAATCTCAGAATTCTGACTTCGATGTTAGAATTCTGACTTTATTCTCAGACTTCTGAGATTCATGTCAGAATTCTGACTTTATTCTCAGAATTCTGATTTAATCTCAGGATTCTGATCTCAGGAGGTGCACAGTATCTGAGCTGAAGAGACAGTGTAGCAAAAAAAGAAAGTTCTTCTAATTTAAACAGGAAAACTAATTCACAGAGAATCGTTATGCATTTTACTTGATCCAATAAAAACAGGCCAACGACCCTAAATTTGGCGCGGGCCGCAGTAGACAACGTCCACAAAAAGGTTTAGTTTAACAGCTCCCTGTTACTTTAATAATAACTACATACAACCACATAAATCTCCATCTTTCATTTATTGACAACACTTGAATTCATAATTTATGAACTCCGCTGCAAAGGAATAATGCATCTACACACATCAGGGCAAATAATGTATGCAACTACACATTTTAAAAGACCACAACCATACATGTTGAAGATCACAGTCAGACCTGTGGATGGAGATGTTTCAAAGCTTTTGGGTTATTGCCTCACCTGTGGGGGGAACCTAAATAGCTAGCTTTTTTTTTACAACAGTTGTTATCTTATCAGCATTCATAAATTTAACACAATTACACACGTTATTTTTCACAGATTTCTTTTTCAGATTGTTCAACGGAACAACAAAAGTAAACAAGGAAATAAATGTAATATTTGAAGGAACATGGATGTAGTAACTGTCTGCCAATGACAAGTGCCTATAACCACAGACTGCAATATTACATACTGTCCTTTTGAAATTTACAATGATGGAAAATGTCAACGATGAAACTGTGCCAATACGCAATTTTGTTGTACTGTTCCAAGCTCAACAGTACTACAAGTACTGTTACAAGCTTAACTTTGCTTCAAGAGAAGAACATATCTTCTTACTTCCACAAACAAGAAGAGCCATGGTGTGCTGCGCTGATGCCTCTGTTATATGGGTTTACGATTCATGAAGAAAGGTCACTGATCAGTTTTCAAGTTCATAGTGCAAGTTCGTAAGGAAGTGGTGAGTAACGGACACTTTACACTCACATTGCTGTGATGTGCATTTTAATGAAATAAAAACATTTCATATGCATTTTAAATTCCTTGTTTGTTGTGTTCTTTATCAGCAGTTCATAAATGGAGGCGTTGTGAACATTTATGATGAATTCTTGTTCATTTGGGTCCTGGGGAGACTTGGGTGTCGCAGTGAATAACTTTGGAGACCCCTGCTCTACTGGGCTTTCTCCATCGGCCCGGCTCACGTCGGACTGGGTCCTGTGGAACATAGTGGTAACCATTTCTCTACAAACTTTGGGAACCTAACTTCTTCCACAATGTTTGACCTAGAGACTCCATTCCACTTTTTAAACGTGTATGTTACCATGGAATCGATAACTATTACTTTTCTAATTTAAATGTTATATACTTTTGAAAATATTCTACTTTTAAAACTTACGATTTTACAAATGGTGGACCGCCCATTCCCTGAGACTCCGACTACTTCGCGTTGTGATGTGGTGAGTAATGGCGTCCATCTTGTCGGGTGATGTCTAGCCCGGTGTGAATATAGGCGAGATGGAGAGAAGGTGTAATGCCTCATGGAAGGTCACTGTTATGAGCAAAAGGTCATAGGTCGGATTTATTTGTTTCCAGTGCTTTTGAGTCTTTTAAGCCTTACATTTTTGAGATGCCATTATTTTTTTATTGATTTTCCACACATGACATTTAATATGACGTCAGAGAAAACAAAACACCAGACACATACTAACACAAAACCAAAGTCAGCAACAATTCCTTAGTAGTTTTAACATCTCAAGCTTCTGTGGATATTTAATTGAGCCATGATTTAAAAGAATAAAGTGTTGAGGCAGATCTCACATGTATCAAGGATTGACCCCTGAAGGCAAAGGTTTGCTGTTCGGCCAGGGATGGTTTTAATTTGGAGGTGTACAATATGTTCTGGGAGAATGATCTCGATGATTCGATTGTCGGGATTTCTTGAAGACAACAAAATATTTGATCAAACTTTTGGTAACTTTAATAAGCCTTGAGTTCAATTTAGAGACTAGTGTGTAGATACAATTACTAGTAGTTAGGATTTAGTTTGCAACCTAGGAATGAAGCCTCAACCATTACTACCAACATAAGTGAAGTGGTCTAAACACACCTACCTTATAACTCATCCCGGTTTTGATTCCAATCACACCACAGACACAAAGATCTGATTATGCTTATTGTGTTCCATTGCTTAATAGGAAATCTTCAGAACTCAAAAGTCAGATGTACTTTTAAGCATTTGGTTAAGAAGTACTATTTCCTTTGGTCATTTGGTTAAGAAGTACTGAGCCCATTGGGGGTTAGCCCCATCCGGGGCTAACCCCCAATGGGCTCCCAGCGATGTGATCCCAGCGCTATCGAACCGCCCACTCAACAGCCGAAGCTCCGCCTCCGCATGCTCGGGGTACAAATTGAAGGAATTCTGCAAAAACAGAAAAAAATAGGAAGCCATTCAGACATAAATAAAATATCAATAAGTCAATAGTAAAAGGATAAGAATGAACAGAGAAATAAATTAATGAAAGAGAACCTCAACTGGCTGGCCTGCGATGAGAGATCGCCCTCTGCTTGTCCCAAAAATCAACTGATAGATGTAGTTGGATGTGTGGTATTTTCCAGACACCTGTAATATTAACATTGTTATGCATTGTTATAATAGTAAAACAGTTGTGTAAAGTACAGTGATAAGGCCTTTATGAAAAATGTACAAATGGTTCGCAGGACAATGATTGACAAGGACATAGTAGAGACGCATTTTAACCTGAGTAATTGTCTCTCCTTCAAATAGGTCCAATCTCAGTGGGGCGTGGACAGCGCGACCAATTAGACGGTCCCACCTGGTGCCGTAACGCAACTGGAAACTAGAAGAACAACATGGGGAAACTGTGTCAAAAGTTTAACAGCATAAAATAAGCATGCAAAGGGACACCCACACACAAACACACACTTTACGAATCTATTATGTTGTAAAATAATGATAACAATAATCATTCAAGTTTTAACTCCAAAATTATATTAATCACAATAAAAAGGGGAGGGGGTTTCCAAAACTAAGGTTAACAGTCTTGATCAAGTCTAGAGTACAATTTCTTGACCAGGAGGAGCAGAGGATCAAACTGACATGCCTCCATTTTGCCCGACAAGCTGCTCTCTGTGGTCATCCAGCATAGATGTAGTCAGACTGAGAGGTACAGTAAGTCTTACCCGGTAATGTGATTACCAGGCTGCTCCCAGACTTTCACGCCTGTGATGCTTCCTTCTCCTGAGGTCACGAAGGGAGTTCCTCCACCTGATCCAAGGGCTGGTGAGTATGAGAGGTACTCATTGGCTGAAGATAATGAGAGAAGGACACTATATAGCTTAGCATAGCTTCAGTATAATATATGTGACATAAGTACTTGCACCGACAGGTCAATGTTATTGTAACTTCAAAGAAACAGTGTAGCCAAACAGGGAAAAAAAATGAACAACTAATAAAACAACACAAATTATTGCAGTTCTTCCTTCCATCTAGAATTTGTATCTGAGAATCTCATCAGCTGATTCATGACCAATGGCAAGGATATCCAGTCCAACCAGTCATCGGTATGGACCAGGGTACTGGCTAATAGCCAGCTCAAAGGGAAAGCTTTCAAAAGAGACGTGGCCGACACACAGTGAAGTAGGAGAGTGTTCACGTACACGAGCAAAGTGGTCTGTAACAGAGTTAGTAATAACAATAATAAAAAATAAAATGATAATAATAAATATAGCTGCGAGCAGCAATGTGGGTGTCAAGCATAATGGGACTCGGTAAACTAATTCTGCCAGATGGACGTAATCGGCCAGGGGGCTACATGACGACCGTCTCGGAAATTGGCAATACCGACAGCCGGTGGGATGAGCATTATTTTACCAAATGGGAATGGGCCCCACCTAGAGGTAAGGGCGCAATACAGTCTGCCTGACAGAACAAATGTCACAAATACATAGGGGTATTCGGAACAATATCTCTAAAAGAGACACAATGTAAACAAGCATCCGTTCTGGAGGTGGTTCATGAAGCATCTAATCCAGTGGGAATTGCAGTTTATATTGTACGTGGGCGGAATGGTAAATATAGTCATTGTTGCATTATACATTAAGTACCGCTTGTCGCCACACGAGTGCAGCGTCTAACCATTAATGAGCGCCGTCAAGTTTGATTGGCTGTCACCAGTGGCGTCACTGGGCTGTTTTATTCGGGGCTAAAGCCCCGGATCTAATTTGATTAGCCCCGAATCTTTTTTGTTAAAAAAAGAAAAAATATATATATAATTTTTTTTTTTTTTTTTTTTTTTTGCTGCATGCAGAGCCTGTGCTATATCCACACGTCGCACATGCCCCCATTTGTTAGGACTCTTGCGTAGCTTACTGCTAGGAATTTCTGTTCTGCTGCTCAAGATTATAAGCCATGTATTTATGAACTTGCATTGAAGAAAATATATCAGTTTTTTGTGGTCTGTAAATAGGCCAATCTATGAGGCTAAATAGCATGCCAATATTGATGACTGATTGTGTCAAGTGTCTAAGGATGAATGCTAACCTGATTTGTTTCCAACTTTTGCCTTAAGTTACAATTTAGCTAGCTAACTAGCTGCTGCCCTTTTCAATTCCAATGATGGCTGTCATTTCATTACCAATGTTAAGTGTCATAAATAGTTAACACGGGTGCTGATTCATGATTCTCTAAAAAATAAATACCCAAAACATGTGATATGTTTTCAATTTGCAGAAAGTTTTGAAAAATCCAGGATGCCTGAGAGCCTTACTGCATTATATTCCATAATAGTTATTTCTTTAGGAACACTGAATGTTGTCTTTTCCTTCACAGAAAAAAAAATATTTCCACTATAAAATTATGCAGAAAAGGCACAGATAGATGAATAAAAATCCACCAGAATGCAGGAAATTAAGTGTTTGACGCTCAAACATTTCTGGGAGAGCACCCCCATACCCCCCACCTATAATTTGTCCCCCAAAATGTTGAAATGAAACCTAGCCCATATGACCCTGTACGCAGGTTGTATACAATATATCCATAGATATGTTGTTTTTACTTTTTGTATTAAAAAGAAAGCATGTCAGCAAACTCCATGTCGGCCCTTAGTATGATTATCATTTCATCATAGAGTGGCCCTTTGTGAAAATGAGTTTGACACACCTGATATAGGTAATGTAAGGTCTGTCTCACTTGTATTAATTTTACTCTGAAATAACTTGAATGGAACTTTAGATGTCTGGGGATAAGCAGCAGTCAGGTAGCTATTCAAAGCTATAATTACCTGCCTATTTTGTTTATTTTGGTAAAGCATTATGCAAAAAAATGCATGCGCAATAAAGTATACAACAAAATTTGCCGCACGCGCACTGTCCTATTCCCTCTTGGGCTAAGCCCTGGATGTTTCAGAAACCTAGAAACGCCCCTGGCTGTCACGGCCAAACGTTTTTGAATATGAGAAAGCTGTTTAATGCATTTGTTCAACTTGGTCTGAAGATCATATATGCCAAGTTCCATGAAGATTGGATATAATTTGTGGCCTGTGGAAATTTACAACTGATTTTGACAACTTTCAACATGGTGGCCAAGTTCTGATGTTGCCATGAGAAATAATTTATAGGCGATATGGGGAGGTCTGACAGTATCATCAGACATTGAAAATAAGTTTGAAATGTACTCATGTGAAGAGAGAGGAGTTAAAACACGTCTTCATTAATTATAGCGCCCCCTAGAGGCCAATGGTCACCAAATTCATTGAGTGTCCCCATGATGATGTTATGGTTCTATGCAGTGGTGGGTAGTAACGCATTACAAGTAACGCAAATGAGTAAAAAAGTAAATTTTTCGGGTGACGAACACTTTTCACGTTCCTTTTTTAAGTCTGTAATTTTACTCTTACTCGAGTAAATATTTGATTTAGAATTCTACTCTGTACTCAATTACATTTTCCATTGTGCTTTCATTAAAATTAGTATTTTGATAAAAACATTATCTTCGTTGACTGTAATACAAGCGTACACGTTAGCGACGCGCTTTCCCTAGGTTAGGGTTGAGTGAGTCGACCGTTACGTTGGCACTGAGGACTAGAAACGCATGGATGCAGACGCGCAGGAAGATATTTTCGCCAGGGGGTGCGGAGTTACGGTCCACGTAGGCTATAGTTCATATAATTCTAAAGAAACTATGTTACACTGTATTCTGCAGACCACTCACAAACTTGTTCGTCATTGTCGTTGTCATTGTCAATCAGCCAACCAAGTCAGTCTCGTTTGTGTTTAATTGGTTGTGTTCCTACAAAGCTCTTGCCTTTTGTCACATGCACAGCTTAATGCAAATTTGTTTGAAATTAAATTACATTTTTTGTTGTACATATTGCATTTGTTGTACAACTTGTGAAGAAATGTTTTAGGAGTGCATCTCTTTCTCTCCCTCACTCACTCACGCAGCCGCGTGCCGTCCATATGGGCAGGTGGGGCGGCGAACTCCCTGCAAAAGCATGCTCCCAAAAAAGATAGTTCCTCAGTAAATCATTGCTCCAAGTTTATTTTTAATGATGTGATTGTCACATTAACTCTCTATAGTTTATGTAGGCTTTCCGACTATTATCTGTTGATATCAAATTGACGGTGGCGATTCTAGTTGAGTTTAACGTATGATGCAATGTGGGGCGGCGGAGTTCAACAACCGCGTCCCTCCGTATGTTTCTCGCATAACCCTGCAGGCTGCAATAAGAATTGCAATCAGCACTATAAGACGCCCATATGGTCGTAAAGTAGTCTGCCCCATGGTCATGTTCTAGGACTGTTGTTGTTTAAAATCGATTACTCCGCCTATATCTTTCGGCATTGAAGACTATTTATTTATTTATTTCAGCAGGTATTCAAATTGCATACCTGATTTCATACCTGATTTAAACAGCTGTTATTGAGAAATATCTGATTTCAAAAGTGTTGTTATTAAGAGATTTGCACACATCGTCGGGCCAAGTTCCAAATCGAAGGTCTGCTTGATTGATGACTTGTATTTCTACTTTTCATGTATTTGCAATGCGCTCGCAAAGCCTGTTGTTAAAATAAAATAGGGAAGAAATAACTTCCCTATAAGGGACATCATATGACCAGTGTTGCGGAAGGCACTTCAAAAGCGTGCAGTAACATTAGGCTATTAGTTTATTTTTAATTCTTACTCACAATTAGTTTAGTTAACACGTTTTAATGTAACTCAAAATATATATGTAAAAAATCTATATAAATTGTGGGTGTGGTCACACGCCAGTAGTTTCTGCCACACCGAAATGAAGGGGCACCGCACGCTACTGATTCTAACACGTTATGTCTTTTTCACTGATCCAAGCACTCCAATACAAAAATGTAATGTAACTTGTAATTTGAGTAACTTTAAAACCAAGTACTTTTTTACTCTTACTCAAGTAGGTTTTCAAATTGGAATATTTACTTTTACTAAAGTAGATTTTGAAGGAGGTAATTTTACTTTTACTTGAGTATAGATTTTCAGTACTCTACCCACCACTGGGTCTATGTATCAAGTTTGGTTATGATATGTCAAAGGACTGCTGAGATATTGGCGTGTTTCCGGTTTGGCGGCTTCGCGGTCGAATATCATTGGCTGTCGCGGGTATTTCTGAAAGAAATAATATATACTAGCTATATGGGGAGGTCTGATAGTATCATCAGACATTGAAAATAAGTTTTAAATATACTCATGTGAAGAGAGAGGAGTAAAAACACATCAACATTAATAAAAGCGCCCCTAGAGGTCAAAGGTCACCAACTTCATTCAGTGTCACCATGATGGGGTCATGGGTCTATGTACCAAGGTTGGTTATGATATGTCAAAGGGCAGCTGAGATATGGGCTTACTTCTTGCTTGGCGACTTGGCGGTCAAATTTGATTGGCTGTAGCGGGCAAACGGTTTTGAATTTGAAAAGTCTATCAGATGTTTTGTATCAAGCATGGCCGGAAGATCATGTGTGCCTAGTTTCGAGATGATTGGACAAGATTTGTGATAGTAGTAGCATTTTGAAGGTTTTTGACATAAACCAAGATGACGGAAAATCAATCATGGCGCAAAATGACGTTATATGGTGCGTTGAACTCGGCTTGGTTCAAGGAATCTAATGATACCTGGTTTGTGAATATTGGATGAATGGGTCAAAAGTTATAAACATGAATGCATGTGCAACTTTGACCTGTTGGTGGCGCTAGAGCTGTTGGGTTAGCGACCTGAAATGGGCTTGTTGGGCTAATGGGGCTGTCCTGAAACAGTGTGCAAAATTGTGCAACTTTTCACCAAGCGGTTCTATGGGCTGCCATAGACTCCCATGGCAGCGTAATAATAGGAATTCATACAAAAACAATAGGTTGTCTCGCAACATAGTTGCTTGACACCCAATAAGCCTGCTTATGAGAATTAATTGGACATGCTCAATCCTTGAGGGGTTTAGATACAGATATAAATAGTAAAATAAAAGATAAAACATGGTGATTGTCTGCCCATCACTACATCACTAAACTCAGACTTGTTCCTGTCTTTTAGTCAATCTAACTTTGAATGTTGATCTCACAATAAGCAGTAAGAGTCAACAAAAAAGCAGAACAAAAACTGAAATGAGTACCTAAGAAACATATTTAGGTTTGAATAAAATAACCTTTTCATTTGCTCACTGGCTTTGAGTCAATATTACTTTGAATAATTGATCAACACACTGCTTTGTCTTCTGTCTTAGATCGAAGAAACCTTTAGATACATCACCAAGCTCAGGGTGGTTTCCTGTTTTGAATAAACTTACCTTGAAGGTTGATCTTGTAGACATCAGACTTTTCCTTGCCAATTTCATTCCTGGCCTCACAGAAGAAAACGTAATTGGCGTTCCACAGCTGGATGGACAGAGATGATCCAGTCCCGATCTTAAGGATGTGTTCTCCGTGTATTCGGTACCAGGTGACCTCGCTGACAGCAGGGTTAGCATGACTGGTGCAGCTCAGGTTGAGGCAGCCTCCCACTCTGGCTGGAAGACACGGGCTGCCGACAGCAGAGGTGTTCCTGGGGGCAACTGAGAGAGAACCCACCAATCAGAGCCTAGCCCTCAGCTCCGGTGTCATGTTGGTCAGATGTTGTGAATTTAACAAAACTGTTCCGAATACAATAAAATAGAGTAAATGAAATGAAAAACAGGAGAAGCATCAAAAGTTCTTGTTTATCAACCCACTGCTTTGTCTTCTAAGATCAAGGAAAAAAAGGTATATTACAGAGAAGATCAATATAAAAAAGTAAACAAATAATCAAATGTACTTTTCATTGAAAAGGTAGTACATTGACTCACATAAGATACTGAGTTGGTATCTTGTAGACGTCACAGTTTTGTTCCCAGATGGTATGTAGTAGGCCGCAGTGCAGGAGACATTGTTTCCATGGTGGAGGTGGGAGGCGTTGAAGGTCAGAGTGGAGGTCACGGTATCGTCCTGCTGGAGCTGGGTGCTGAGCCCCAGGGCGGGGGTCCACGTCACAGTGGGGGGGTGGGTGTCACAGTAGGACGGGGCAGAGCACCCCAGCTCCACAGGAGTCCCCTCCACCACCGGCTCCTTGGGGGTGGTCAAACGAGGTGCATCAGGGAGCCCTGGGTACCAAACCAATTTAGAGCAGTTACTATGGAGTCCCAAGCATTACCAGCATTCAGCATCATCTGAACCACAGTAAGACCAATAGGACTTAGAGACATGTTTGTTTCAGAAGGACACATATTACACTTACCCTTGATATGGATGGTCACTGGGTTTTCTTTAAAAGTATATTTTAATGGATTTCCACAGTCAATTCTAAAATAATATTGAACATTGTCTTCAAGTACGTTATTGAATGTTGTAGTACAGTTGTACGCTGTTAGATTTCCCCTGAATGTTGTAGCACTGATAGTTATTTGATCTTTTTTCCATGTTGGTATACATCCAGGATGTACATTGACTTTATGATTGTCCGGCACGGTGAAGGAACAAGGAACGGTAACACAGGATCCAATGAGTGTCGTAACACTTGCTGGCACTAGGGCCTCCAATTCTGCAGCGTTGCACCCAGCACCTTTAAAACAAGAGGTTGAAAAATTCAAAGGCTCAATCGATGCACAAACTGACAAAATATTTAAATGCAACATTGCATTTCCTAACAAAACAAGATAATATATCCTACGATTATAATTAATTAGTAATATTAGTTGCTAAGTTATCAGTTATTATTATAATAATCATTATTATTATTATTATTATTATTATTATTATCATTTATTGTGTTTGATTTGGATGGTACATTTCAAAATTCGAAGTTTAAAATCTAAAGGTTAAATAATCAATGAGTATTTAAAGAGTATTAGCAGAGTACGTCCGGTAATGAGAGAGGACAACAAAGAGAACTACCGGTATTAACAGAGGATCACAGTGAATACTCCAGGTATTAACAGAGGACTACAGAGGGTACTACAGGTATTAGGAGAGTACAATAGGTATTAAAAGAGTACTACAGAGGGCACTACAGGTAGTAAGAGAGTACTATAGGTATTAACAGAGGACCACAGAGAGTACTACAGGTATTATGAGAGTAATATATGCATTAACAGAGCAAGTATTATTAGAGTACTACAGAGAGTAAAAATAGAGCATCAAAGGTATTAGAGAGTGTACTACAGAGAGAACCTCAGTGCTACAGGTATTAATATGGTAGCTATCAAATGTAACATCAGAGAGGGTTGAGATGTTTACCTTGCAGGAGACTACAGAGCACAAATAGTCTCCAGGATCCAGTCATCTTCTCATCCAGAACTTCATCAGGAGAAATACAAAAATCACATTAACTTCAGTGCTACACTTAATATCGTAATATACTTTGGGTATTCAGTGTACTACACTAATTATAGTAAGACATTGTAAACTGCTAAAGAAATGTCTATTTCAAAATACCAGTAAATCTTCCACTCTTTCCATGACTGATTAAAATAATTTCCAATCATATAATACCAATATTCAAAGTAGAACAATGATAAATATAGCTGCGAGCAGCAATGTGGGTGTCAAGCAAAATGGGACTCGGTAAACTAATTCTGCCGGACGGACGTAATCGGCCAGGGGGCTACATGACGACCGTCTCGGTAATCGGCAATACCGACAGCCGGTGGGATGAGCATTATGCGAGTACGCATCAATTTTTACCAAATGGGAAAAGGACCCCACCTATGGTAAGGGCGCAATACAGTCTGCCTGACAGAACAAATGTCACAAACACATAGGGGTATTCTGAACAATATCCTTAAAAGAGACACAATGTAAACAAGCATCCGTTCTGGAGGTGGTTCGTGAAGCATCTAATCCAGTGGGAATTGCAGTTTATATTGTAGGTGGGCGGAATGGTGAATATAGTCATTGTTGCATTAGACATTAAGTACCGCTTTTCGCCACACGAGTGCAGTGTCTACCCATTAATGAGCGCCGTCAAGTTTGATTGGCTGTCACAGCCAAACGTTTTTGAATTTGAGAAAGCTGTTTGATACATTTGTTCAGCTTGGTCTGAAGATCATATATGCCAAGTTCCATGAAGATTGGAAATAATTTGTGGCCTGTGGAAATTTACAACTGATTTTGACAACTTTCAACATGGTGGCCAAGTTCTGATGTTGCCATGAGATATAATTTATCAGCCAAATGGGGTGGTCTGACAGTATCATCAGACATTGAAAATAAGTTTGAAATGTACTCATGTGAAGAGAGAGGAGTTAAAACACGTCTTCATTCATTATAGCGCCCCCTAGAGGTCAATGGTCACCAAATTCATTGAGTGTCCCCTTGATGATGTTATGGGTCTATGTATCAAGTTTGGTTATGATATGTCAAAGGGCTGCTGAGATATTGGCGTGTTTCCAGTTTGGCAGCTTCGCGGTCGAATATCATTGGCTGTCGCGGATATTTCTGCAAGAAATAATATACTACCTATACGGGGAGGTCTGATAATATCACCAGACATTGAAAATAAGTTTTAAATATACTCATGGGAAGAGAGAGGAGTCAAAACACATCGACATTAATAACAGCGCCCCCTAGAGGTCAAAGGTCACCAAATGGATTCAGTGTCACCGTGATGGGGTCTTGGGTCTATTTACCAAGGTTGGTTATGATATGTCAAAGGGCTGCTGAGAAATCGGCTCACTTCCTGTTTGGCGGCTTCGCCGCCAAATTTGATTGGCTTTAGCGGGCAAATGGTTTTGAATTTGAAAAGTGTATCAGATGTTTTGCATCAAGCACGGCCGGAAGATCATGTGTGCCAAGTTTCGAAATGATTGGACTAGATTTGTGATAGTAGTACCATTTTGAAGGTTTTTGACATAAACCAAGATGGCGGAAATATCCGTCATGGCGCAATGACGTCATAGGGTGCGTTGAACTGGGCTTGGTTCAAGGAATCCAATGATACCTGGTTTGTGAATATTGGATGAATGAGTCGAAAGTTATAAACATGAGTGCATGTCCAACTTTGACCCGTTGGTGGCGCCAGAGCTGTTGGGCTAGCGACCTGACTTTGGCTTAATGGGCTAATGGGGCTGTCCTGAACATGGTCCTGAACCAGTGTGCCAAATTTCACAACTTTTCACCAAGCGGTTCTATGGGCTGCCATAGAATCCCATGGCAGCGTAATAATAATAATAGGAATTCATACAAAAACAATAGGTTGTCTCGCAACATAGTTGCTTGACACCCAATAAGAATTTGTACGAAAACAATAGGTTGTCTCGCAACATAGTTGCTACACCTTGAAACTCTGACCCATGAAAAAATGGCTAAAGGAAGACAGTCAGACATCCAGTCAAAGTTAAGTAGCATTGAGTACCGACTAGCTTTCCTCCAGAGAAAGCTTTCACAAAACCGATAAATATATTGGTAAAGTGTAATGAAACAGCAGGAAGGATCGATTACTTACGTTTTGCCAGGCAGGCAACCCAAGCCGCAGCGAACAAAAGGATAGAGAGCATCCTAGATCCTGAAGAACAGTGAGCTGTTAAACAAAAACTTCCTCCTATCAACAACGGGGCAAATAAAGTCTGCAACATTTTAAACGATCACAACCATACATGTTGAAGATCACAGCCATACCTGTTGATGGGATCTGTGTGATGTTTCAAAGCTTTTGGGTTATTGCCTCACCTGTGGGGGGAACTTAAATAGCTAGCTTATTTTACAACCATTGTTATCTTATCAGCATTCATAAATGAAACGCAAAAGCATAAGCATTTTTCCACTTCGAAAATGTTTTAGATTTTTCCACGGGAACAACAAAAGTAAACCAGGAAATAAATGTAAGAATTCGAAGGACCAGGGATGTAGTAACTGTCTGCCAATGACAAGTGCCTATAACTATAGACTGCAATGTTACATACTTTCCTTTGGAAGTTAACTATGGATGATGTCAATGATGGAACTGAGCCTATACGCAATCATGTGAGTTTATCACTCAACGTCATATTTATCGGCACAAGAACTGTTCCAAGCTCAACTTCTTCTTATTATAATCCTCTTATTTACTCAAACAAGAAGAGCCAGGGTCTGCTGCGACGATGCCTCTGTTATATGAGTTTACGTTTCATGAAGAAAGGTCACTGCTCAGTTTTGAAGTTCACAGTTGAAGTTCGTAAGGAAGTGATGAGAAAGGTAACATGACACTGCACATTGCTGTGATGTGCATTTTAATGAAATGAAAACATTTTATATGCATTTTAAATTCCTTGTTTGTTGTGTTCTTTATCAGCAGTTCATAATTGGAGGCGTTGTGAACATTTATGATGAATTCTTGTTCATTTGGGTCCTGGGGAGACTTGGGTGTCGCAGTGAATAAGTTTGGAGACCCCTGCTCTACTGGGCTTTCTCCATCGGCCCGGCTTACGTCGGACTGGGTCCTGTGGAACAAAGTGGTTACCATTTCTCTACAAACCTTGGGACCTAACTTCTTCCACAATGTTTAACCTTGAGACTCCATTCCACTTTAAACGGGTATGTTACCTTAGAATAGTTCGCTATTAATTTTCTAATTTAAATGTTTTATACTTTTGAAAATATTCTACTTTAAAAACGTACGATTTTTTAATAGAGGTCAATCCCCTGAGACTACATCAGACTTCGCACCTCGGCTGATTATTAACATCACTGAAACTATCTTGGGCTTCTAAACTATAAGAAAATTAAGCCATGTGTTTTATTGTTTATTGTAGCCTACTTTATTATTATTATTACCCAACTTTATTGCTTGGACATGGTTGTTGTTGTCATTTTGGCAACTCTATCCACACTTTCAAATCCTTTTATTGACTCTCTCCCCGCAGCACGAATTCCTTCAAATACAGATACAATAAAGCAATAGACCATGAAGATTATTCAAATGTTATTATAATTTTCATGGCAGATTATCATAGAATAATAATTTGTCATTATTCTATTTTTCCACAAATTTGAAAATCATATATGATTTTATAATATATTTATATTGACAAAGTGACACATTTTGTCCTTGCCTTTCTTGTGATCCAATTTTTATATTAATGATTGTCTACACATGACATTTAATGTGACGTCAAAGGAAATAAAACATGAGACATACACAACACAAAACCAAAGACAGCAAAAACCATAGCTTTAAGCTCTGAGGATATTTAATTATGACTTAAATTGGCCGCATGAACGTGCTGCACAGATAACTCCATGTGTAGAATGTGTTAAGTACCGTAGATACAATTGTTTTTGTAGAGAATTAGTGGAATGAGGCATCGAGAGCAGAGTCATCCTTTAGTTAGGCAAGGCAATGTTTATTAGTAAACCACTATTCAAACATGAGGCCCTTTATAGTGTTTTGCAAAGATATAATTCATATGCACAATTTTTTTAAGGACAATCATTAAAATATCATTTTTAGACATATTTCAGTGTTTAAAATATTTTAAACTATATGCAGCTGTATGGTAAGACTGTATGGTAGCGGCACATTGCATTTTCTCCAGTCTAATTTTTTCTTAAATGTTAGTAAAGATGAAAGCAGTAAGGCATCCTCCTTTCTTTGGCTAAAATGTGAAAGTGCACAATGATGTGAACAACTCATTTTGGTGTTTATAAAGTCGCTCGAATAAGGGGAAACAGTGTCTTTGAAGCAAAAAGAAAATTCTCATCACAGAATGACGTTCCTTCCTTTTCCTTCAGACCCCCCATTTAAATTATGAGCCCAACTATTCTTTTAAGTGCGACATGGAGAGGTAACAAGTGCCCCGAATGGGACCTTCAAGGCAGCGCTTGTTAAGGTTAGGGGATAGGACCTTCCAGGCAGCGCTGCCTTTAAGGCTCCGTTGGGGGAACAAAACACCATCATGTGTCCGCTGGTGGGGCCCGATGTTGTCCAGAATGTGTAGCAATGTGTTTTATTGTTTATTGTAGCCTACTTTATTGCTTGGCTTGGACATGGTTGTTGTTGTCATTTGGACAACTCTAACCACACTTCCAAATCTTTAAAGTGAAGACACAAAAAATGCAACAGACCAAGTATCACAAAGATTACAAAATGTTATTATCATTTTAATGACGGAATAATAATAAAATAATCATTTGTCATGAAGATTATTCCATACATGTGAAAATAATATAAATGATTTTATAATATATTTATATTGACAAAGTGACACATTTATGGGTGGTGTATGTCTCATATGCACATTCCTTTGACGTGCATTTTATTATTTTTCAAAGGAAATAAAACATGAGACATACACAACCCAAAACCAAAAACTGAGTAGTTTTAAGCTCTGAGGATATTTAAATATGACTTGAATTGGCCCCATGAACCTGTGGCACAGATAACTCCATGTGTAGAATGTGTTTAGTCGATACAATTAATTTCGCAGAGAATTAGTTGAATAAAAGATTGAGAGCAGAGTCATCCTTTAGTTAGGCAAGGCAATGTTTGCTTTTAAACCACTAATGAAACATGAGGCCCTTCATAGTGGTTTGCAAAGATATAATTCACATGCACACATTTTTTAAGGACAATCATTAAAAGATCATTTGAAGACATTTTTAAAGTGAAAAATATGTTTTTGGAGACAATACAGATCTCACATCTATCCAGGATTGACCCCTGAATGAAAAGGTAATTAATAGACAAGTGTTTTGATACAAATAAGTCAAATGTGCTTTTAAGAATTTGGTTAAGTAGTATTATTTTAATAACCTGTGGCCTCCTGGAATACCCCCCAATGGGCTCCCAGTGATGTGATCCCATTGCTATCGAACCGCCCACTCAACAGCCGAAGCTCCGCCTCTGCATGCTCGGGGTAAAAGTTAAAGGAGGTCTGCAAAAACAGAAAACAATAGGAAGCAATTCAGACATACATAAAATATCAATAAGTCAATACAAAACAGATAAGAATGAACGGAGAAATAAATAAATGAATGAGAACCTCAAATGGCACGCCTGTGATGAGAGAGCGCCCTCTACTGGTCACAAAAATCAACTGATAGATGTAGTTGGCTGAGCGGTATTTTCCAGACACCTGTAATATTAACATTGCTAGCCTTGACAATGTTATAATAGTAACACTATTGCAAAGTACAGTGATGAGGCCTATATGAAAAATGTACCATGGCAGGACAATGATTGACAAGAACATAGTATAGACGCATTTTAACCTGAGTAATTGTCTCTCCTTCAAATAGGTCCAATCTCAGTGGGGCGTGGACCACGCGACCAACAGCACGGTCCCACCTGGTGCCGTAACGCAACTGGAAACTAGAAGTACAACATGGGGAAACTGTGTTAAATCTTTAACAGCATAAATCAACCACTTAAAGTAATACCCAAACACAAACAAACACTTTTGTTGTAAAATAATAATAACAATAATCATTCACGTTTTAACTAAAAAAATCATATTAATCACAATAAATAGGGGAGGGGGTTTCCCAAAATAAAGTAAACAATCTTGCTCAAGGTAAGAGAAAAAATTATTGACCAGGAGGAGCAGAGACTCAAACTAACTCAGTTTTGCCAGACAAGCTGCTCTCTGTGGTCATCTAGCGTAGATGTAGTCAGACTGAGAGGTACAGTATGTCTTACCCAGTAATGTGATTACCAGGCTGCTCCCAGACTTTCACGCCTGTGATGCTTCCTTCTCCTGAGGTCACGAAGGGAGTTCCTCCACCTGATCCAAGGGCTGGTGAGTATGAGTAGTACTCATTGGCTGAGGATAGTGAGAGAAGGACAATATATAGCTTAGCATAGCTTTAGTATAATATATGTGACATAAGTACTTGCACCGGCAGGTCAATGTTATTGTAATTTCAAAGAAAGAGTGTAGCCAAACAGGAACAAAAAATGAACAACTAATAAAAAAGCACAAATAATTGCAGTTCTTCCTTCCATCTGGAATTTGTATCTGAGAATCTCATCAGCCGATTCATGACCAATGGCAAGACTATACAGTCCAACCAGTCATAGGTATGGACCAGGGTACTGGCTAATAGCCAGCTCAAAGGGAAAGCTTTCAAAAGAGACGTGGCCGACACACAGTGAAGTAGGAGAGTGTTCACGTATACGAGCAAAGTGGTCTGTAACAGAGTTAGTAATAACAATAATGAAAAATAAAAAGATAATAATAAATATAGCTGCGAGCAGCAATGTGGGTGTCAAGCATAATGGGAGTCGGTAAACTAATTCTGCCGGATGGACGTAATCGGCCAGGGGGCTACATGACGACCGTCTCGGAAATCGGCAATACCGACAGCCGGTGGGATGAGCATTATTTTACCAAATGGGAAAAGGACCCCACCTAGAGGTAAGGGCGCAATACAGTCTGCCTGACAGAACAAATGTCACAAATACATAGGGGTATTCGGAACAATATCCCTAAAAGAGACACAATGTAAACAAGCATCCGTTCTGGCGGTGGTTCATGAAGCATCTAATCCAGTGGGAATTGCAGTTTATATTGTAGGTGGGCGGAATGGTAAATATAGTCATTGTTGCATTATACATTAAGTACCGCTTGTCGCAACACGGCCAAACGGTTTTGAATATGAGAAAGCTGTTTGATACATTTGTTCAGGTTGGTCTGAAGATCATATATGCCAAGTTCCATGAAGATTGGATATAATTTGTGGCCTGTGGAAATTTACAACTGATTTTGACAACTTTCAACATGGTGGCCAAGTTCTGATGTTGCCATGAGAAATAATTTATAGGCGATATGGGGAGGTCTGACAGTATCATCAGACATTGAAAATAAGTTTGAAATGTACTCATGTGAAGAAAGAGGAGTTAAAACACGTCTTCATTAATTATAGCGCCCCCTAGAGGTCAATGGTCACCAAATTCATTGAGTGTCCCCATGATGATGTTATGGGTCTATGTATCAAGTTTGGTTATGATATGTCAAAGGACTGCTGAAATATTGGCGTGTTTCCGGTTTGGCGGCTTCGCGGTCGAATATCATTGGCTGTCGCGGGTATTTCTGCAAGAAATAATATATACTAGCTATATGGGGAGGTCTGATAGTATCACCAGACATTGAAAATAAGTTTTAAATATACTCATGTGAAGAGATAGGAGTCAAAACACATCTACATTAATAAAAGCGCCCCTAGAGGTCAAAGGTCACCAACTTCATTCAGTTTCACCATGATGGGGTCATGGTTCTATGTACCAAGGTTGGTTATGATATGTCAAAGGGCAGCTGAGATATGGGCTTACTTCCTGTTTGGCGACTTGGCGGTCAAATTTGATTGGCTGTAGCGGGCAAACGGTTTTGAATTTGAAAAGTCTATCAGATGTTTTGTATCAAGCATGGCCGGAAGATCATGTGTGCCAAGTTTCGAGATGATTGGACAAGATTTGTGATAGTAGTAGCATTTTGAAGGTTTTGACATAAACCAAGATGACGGAAAATCAATCATGGCGCAAAATGACGTTATATGGTGCGTTGAACTCGGCTTGGTTCAAGGAATCTAATGATACCTGGTTTGTGAATATTGGATGAATGGGTCAAAAGTTATAAACATGAATGCATGTGAATTAATTGGACATGCTCAATCCTTGAGGGGTTTAGATACAGATATAAATAGTAAAATAAAAGATAAAACATGGTGATTGTCTGCCCATCACTACATCACTAAACTCAGACTTGTTCCTTTTAGTCAATCTAACTTTGAATGTTGATCTCACAATAAGCAGTAAGAGTCAACAAAAAAGCAGAACAAAAACTGAAATGAGTACATAAGAAACATATTTAGGTTTGAATAAAATAACCTTTTCATTTGCTCACTGGCTTTGAGTCAATCTTACTTTGAATAATTGATCAACACACTGCTTTGTCTTCTGTCTTAGATCGAAGAAACCTTTAGATACATCACCAAGCTCAGGGTGGTTTCCTGTTTTGAATAAACTTACCTTGAATGTCGATCTTGTAGACATCAGACTTTTCCGTGCCAATTTCAATTTCAAAAAGTAAACAAATAATAAAATGTACTCTTCATTGAAAAGGTAGTACATTGACTCACATGAGATACTGAGTTGGTATCTTGTAGACGTCACAGTTTTGTTCCCAGATGGTATGTAGTAGGCTGCAGTGCAGGAGACATTGTTTCCATGGTGGAGGTGGGAGACGTTGAAGGTCAGAGTGGAGGTCACGGTATTTTTCTTCTGGAGCTGGGTGCTGAGCCCCAGGGCGGGGGTCCACGTCACAGTGGGCGGATGGGTGTCACAGTAGGACGGGGCAGAGCACCCCAGCTCCACAGGAGTCCCCTCCACCACCGGCTCCTTGGGGGTGGTCAAACGAGGTGCATCAGGGAGCCCTGGGTACCAAACCAATTTAGAGCAGTTACTATGGAGACCCAAGCATTACCAGCATTCAGCATCATCTGAAACACAGTAAGACCAATAGGACTTAGAGACATGTTTGTTTCAGACGGACACATATTACACTTACCCTTGATCTGGATGGTCACTGGGTTTTCTTTGAAAGTATATTTTAATGGATTTCCACAGGCAATTCTAAAATTATATTGAACATTGTCTTCAAGTACGTTATTGAATGTTGTAGTACAGTCGTACGCTGTTAGATTTCCCCTGAATGTTGCAGTAGTACTGATAGTTGTTTTTTTTTTTTTCCATATTGGTATACATCCAGGATGTAGATTGCCTTTAAACTGGTCCGGCACGGTGAAGGAACAAGGAACGGTAACACAGGATCCACTGAGTGTTGTCACACTTGCTGGCACTAGGGCCTCAAATTCTGCAGCGTTGCACCCAGCACCTTTAAAACAAGAGGTTGAAAAATTCAAAGGCTCAATCAATGCACAAACTGACAAAATATTTAAATGCAACATTGCATTTCCTAACAAAACAAGATAATATATCCTACGATTATAATTAATTAGTAATATTAGTTGCTAAGTTATCAGTTATTATTATAATAATCATTATTATTATTATTATTATTATTATCATTTATTGTGTTTGATTTGGATGGTACATTTCAAAATTCGAAGTTTAAAATCTAAAGGTTAAATAATCAATGAGTATTTAAAAAGCATTAGCAGAGTACGTCCGGTAATGAAAGAGGAAAACAAAGAGAAATATAGCTGCGAGCAGCAATGTGGGTTTCAAGCATAATCGGACTCGGTAGGCTAATTCTGCCGGATGGACGCAATCGGCCAGGGGGCTACATGACGACCGCCTCGGAAATCGGCAATACCGACAGCCGGTGGGATGAGTAAATGGGAAAAGGACCCCACCTAGAGGTAAGGGCGCAATACAGTCTGCCTGACAGAACAAATGTCACAAATACATAGGGGTATTCGGAACAATATGTGAAGAGAGAGGAGTTAAAACACGTCTTCATTAATTATAGCGCCCCCTAGAGGTCAATGGTCACCAAATTCATTAAGCGTCCCCATGATGATGTTATGGGTCTATGTTTCAAGTTTGGTTATGATTTGTCAAAGGGATGCTGAGAAATTGCCGTGTTTCCGGTTTGGCGGCTTCGCGGTCGAATATCATTGGCTGTCGCGGATATTTCTGCGAGAAATAATATACTAGCTATACGGGGAGGTCTGATACTATCACTAGACATTGAAAATAAGTTTTAAATGTACTCATGTGAAGAGAGAGGAGTCAAAACACATCGACATTAATAACAGCGCCCCCTAGAGGTCAAATCTCACCAAATTTATTCAGTGTCACCTTTATGGGGTCATGGGTCTAAGTACCAAGGTTGGTTATGATATGTCAAAGGGCTGCTGAGATATGGGCTTACATCCGGTTTGGCGGCTATGCCGCCAAATTTGATTTGCTGTAGCGGGCAAACGGTTTTGAATTTGACAAATCTATTCTATGTTTTGTATCAAGCATGGCCAGAAGATCATGTGTGCCAAGTTTCGAGATGATTGGACAAGATTTGTGATAGAAGTAGCATTTTGAGGGTTTTTGACATATACCAAGATGGCGGACATATACGTCATGGCGCAATGACGTCATAGGGTGTGTTGAACTGGGCTTGGTTCAAGGAATCCAATGATACCTGGTTTGTGAATATTGGTCGAATAAGTCGAAATTTATGAACATGAATGCATGTCCAACTTTGACCTGTTGGTGGCGCTAGAGCTGTTGGGCTAGCGACCTGAGATTGGCTTAATGGGCTAATGGGGCTGTCCTGAACCATTGTGCCAAATTTGACAACTTTTCGCCAAGCGGTTCTATGGGCTGCCATTGACTCCAATGGCAGTATAATAATAATAATAGGAATTCGTACAATAACGATAGGTTGTCTCGCAACATAGTTGCTTGACACCCAATAAATATAGCTGCGAGCAGCAATGTGGGTGTCAAGCATAATCGGACTCGGTAGGCTAATATTGCCGGATGGACGCAATCGGCCAGGGGGCTACATGACGACCGCCTCGGAAATCGGCAATACCGACAGCCGGTGGGATGAGTAAATGGGAAAAGGACCCCACCTAGAGGTAAGGGCGCAATACAGTCTGCCTGACAGAACAAATGTCACAAATACATAGGGGTATTCGGAACAATATCTCTAAAAGAGACACAATGTAAACAAGCATCCGTTCTGGAGGTGGTTCGTGAAGCATCTAATCCAGAGGGAATTGCAGTTTATATAGTAGGTGGGCGGAATGGTAAATTTAGTCATTGTTGCATTGTACATTAAGTACCGCTTGACGCCACACGAGTGCAGTGTCTGCCCATTAATGAGCGCCACACGAGTGCAGTGCCTACCCATTAATGAGCAACGTCAAGTTTGATTGGCTGTCACGGCCAAACGGTTTTGAATTTGAGAAAGCTGTTTAATACATTTGTTCAGCTTGGTCGGAATATCATATATGCAAAGTTTCATGAAGATTGGACATAATTTGTGGCCTGTGGGAATTTACAACTAATTTTGACAACTTTCAACATGGCGGCCAAGTTCTGATGTTACAATGAGAAATAATTTATAAGCTATATAAGGAGGTCTGGCAGTATCCTCAGACATTAGAAATAAGTTTGAAATGTACTCATGTGAAGAGAGAGGAGTTAAAACACGTCTTCATTAATTATAGCGCCCCCTAGAGGTCAATGGTCACCAAATTCATTAAGCGTCCCCATGATGATGTTATGGGTCTATGTTTCAAGTTTGGTTATGATTTGTCAAAGGGATGCTGAGAAATTGCCGTGTTTCCGGTTTGGCGGCTTCGCGGTCGAATATCATTGGCTGTCGCGGATATTTCTGCGAGAAATAATATACTAGCTATACGGGGAGGTCTGATAGTATCACTAGACATTGAAAATAAGTTTTAAATGTACTCATGTGAAGAGAGAGGAGTCAAAACACATCGACATTAATAACAGCGCCCCCTAGAGGTCAAATCTCACCAAATTTATTCAGTGTCACCTTTCTGGGGTCATGGGTCTATGTACCAAGGTTGGTTATGATATGTCAAAGGGCTGCTGAGATATGGGCTTACATCCGGTTTGGCGGCTATGCCGCCAAATTTGATTTGCTGTAGCGGGCAAACGGTTGTGAATCAATCGATCAATTCGATGTTTTGTATCAAGCATGGCCAGAAGATCATGTGTGCCAAGTTTCGAGATGATTGGACAAGATTTGTGATAGAAGTAGCATTTTGAGGGTTTTTGACATAAACCAAGATGGCGGACATATACGTCATGGCGCAATGACGTCATAGGGTGTTTTGAACTGGGCTTGGTTCAAGGAATCCAATAATACCTGGTTTGTGAATATTGGTCGAATAAGTCGAAAGTTATGAACATGAATGCATGTCCAACTTTGACCTGTTGGTGGCGCTAGAGCTGTTGGGCTAGCGACCTGAGATTGGCTTAATGGGCTAATGGGGCTGTCCTGAACCATTGTGCCAAATTTTACAACTTTTCGCCAAGCGGTTCTACGGGCTGCCATTGACTCCAATGGCAGTATAATAATAAATATAGCTGCGAGCAGCAATGTGGGTGTCAAGCATAATGGGACTCGGTAAGCTAATTTTGCCGGGCGGACGTAATCGGCCAGGGGGCTACATGACGACCGTCTCGGAAATCGGCAATACCGACAGCCGGTGGGATGAGGAAATGGGAAAAGGACCCCACCTAGAGGTAAGGGCGCAATACAGTCTGCCTGACAGAACAAATGTCACAAATACATAGGGGTATTCGGAACAATATTCCTAAAAGAGACACAATGTAAACAAGCACCCGTTCTGGAGGTGGTTCGTGAAGCATCTAATCCATCGGGAATTGAAGTTTATATTGTAAATCGGCGTAATGGTAAATATAGTCATTGTTGTAGTATACATTAAGTACCGCTTGTCGCCACACGAGTGCAGTGTCTACCCATTAATGAGCGTCGTCAAGTTTGATTGGCTGTCACGGCCAAACGGTTTTGAATTTGAGAAAGCGGTTTGATACATTTGTTCAGCTTGGTCGGAAGATCATTTTTGCCAAGTTCTATGAAGATTGGACATTGTAGTGTTCTCGTGCAGTGTGTTGTAACCCTGACTTAACACAGAGTTAAACCGTAGCCAATGAAGACAGAGTCGTAGTAAGGTTGACCATTTACTGTCACAATTCCTCATGAACAGACGGTGAAAACTGCAAATAAAAGAATACAAAAATACTGAATGTACATTTGACTAAACAGCATGTTGTACATAGTTGTAAATAATAATATGAACTGTCTAACACTGCATGAAGACATTCTGATGCCAATTGCATTGATTTTAGTTTGTACACAATTGCTAACCAAAACGTTTTTAACAACACATCAAACATTATTTTTAAATAAATCCACTCTAATATATTATCTTAAACATGTCTTGCATTGATTAAACAAACTTACGGCATTGCCTCTTAGATGCTTTCATGTGGATGCTAGCGGATTACAATCAGAAGATGCACATGTCTGCCATTCCTTCTACAGAGGTAAGATTTTTAACAGGAAATTACGTCACAGGAAGTGACTAAACCGGAAGTGAAATAATAACAAACCTAAAACGGCAAAATAATATGAATTTATACATTGGCTTATTTTAACTGTAAAGTAATTATTCACATCCGTTTTTACATATACATATTTAAGAAATCAATGTAAGAATATTAAATGAGTGCCAGGAGAGACAACACAGACATAATTTGTGGCCTGTGGAAATTTTCAACTGATTTTGACAACTTGCAACATGGCGGCCAAGTTCTGATGCAATGAGAAATAATTCATAAGCTACATAAGGAGGTCTGGCAGTATCCTCAGACATTAAAAATAAGTTTGAAATGTACTCATGTGAAGAGAGAGGAGTTAAAACACGTCTTCATTAATTATAGCTTCCCCTATAGGTCAATGGTCACCAAATTCATTGAGTGTCCCCCTGATGATGTTATGGGTCTATGTATCAAGTTTGGTTATGATATGTCAAAGGGATGCTGAGATATTGGCGTGTTTCCGGTTTGGCGGGTTCGCGGTCGAATATCATTGGCTGTCGCGGATATTTCTGCAAGAAATAATATACTAGCTATACGGGGAGGTCTAATAGTATCACTAGACATTGAAAATAAGTTTTAAATGGACTCATGTGAAGAGAAAGGAGTCAAAACACATCGACATTAATAACAGCGCCACCTAGAGGTCAAAGGTCACCAAATTCATCCAGTGTAACCTTTATGGGGTCATGGGTCTATGTACCAAGGTTGGTTATGATATGTCAAAGAACTGCTGAGATATGGGCTTACTTCCGGTTTGGCCGCTGCGCTGCAAAATTTGATTGGCTTTAGCGGGCAAACGGTTTTGAATTTGACAAATCTATTCGATGTTTTTCATCAAGGATGGCCAGAAGATCATGTGTGCCAAGTTTCGAGATGATTGGACAAGATTTGTGATAGGAGTAGCATTTTGAAGGTTTTTGACATAAACCAAGATGGCGGACATATACGTCATGGCGCAATGACGTCATAGGATGTGTTGAACTGGGCTTGGTTCAAGGAATCCAATGATACCTGGTTTGTGAAAATTGGTCGAATAGGTCAAAAGTTATGAACATGAATGCATGCCCAACTTTGACCTGTTGGTGGCGCTAGAGCTGTTGGGCTAGCGACCTTAGATTGGCTTAATGGGCTAATGGGGCAGTCCTGAACAAGTGTGCCAAATTTCACAACTTTTCGCCAAGCGGTTCTATGGGCTGCCATTGACTCCAATGGCAGCATAATAATAATAATAAATATAGCTGCGAGCAGCAATGTGGGTGTCAAGCATAATCGGACTCGGTAGGCTAATTCTGCCGGATGGACGCAATCGGCCAGGGGGCTACATGACGACCGCCTCGGAAATCGGCAATACCGACAGCCGGTGGGATGAGTAAATGGGAAAAGGACCCCACCTAGAGGTAAGGGCGCAATACAGTCTGCCTGACAGAACAAATGTCACAAATACATAGGGGTATTCGGAACAATATCTCTAAAAGAGACACAATGTAAACAAGCATCCGTTCTGGAGGTGGTTCGTGAAGCATCTAATCCAGAGGGAATTGCAGTTTATATAGTAGGTGGGCGGAATGGTAAATTTAGTCATTGTTGCATTATACATTAAGTACCGCTTGACGCCACACGAGTGCAGTGTCTGCCCATTAATGAGCGCCACACGAGTGCAGTGTCTACCCATTAATGAGCAACGTCAAGTTTGATTGGCTGTCACGGCCAAACGGTTTTGAATTTGAGAAAGCTGTTTAATACATTTGTTCAGCTTGGTCGGAAGATCATATATGCAAAGTTTCATGAAGATTGGACATAATTTGTGGCCTGTGGGAATTTACAACTAATTTTGACAACTTTCAACATGGCGGCCAAGTTCTGATGTTACAATGAGAAATAATTTATAAGCTATATAAGGAGGTCTGGCAGTATCCTCAGACATTAGAAATAAGTTTGAAATGTACTCATGTGAAGAGAGAGGAGTTAAAACACGTCTTCATTAATTATAGCGCCCCCTAGAGGTCAATGGTCACCAAATTCATTAAGCGTCCCCATGATGATGTTATGGGTCTATGTTTCAAGTTTGGTTATGATATGTCAAAGGGCTGCCGAGATATTGGCGTGTTTCCGGTTTGGGGGGTTTGTGGTCAAATATCATTGGGTGCCGCGGTTATTTCCGCAAGAAGTAATATACTAGCTATACGGGGAGGTCTGATAGTATCACTAGACATTGAAAATAAGTTTTAAATGTACTCATGTGAAGAGAGAGGAGTCAAAACACATCGACATTAATAACAGCGCCCCCTAGAGGTCAAATCTCACCAAATTTATTCAGTGTCACCTTTCTGGGGTCATGGGTCTATGTACCAAGGTTGGTTATGATATGTCAAAGGGCTGCTGAGATATGGGCTTACATCCGGTTTGGCGGCTACGCCGCCAAATTTGATTTGCTGTAGCGGGCAAACGGTTTTGAATCAATCGATCAATTCGATGTTTTGTATCAAGCATGGCCAGAAGATCATGTGTGCCAAGTTTCGAGATGATTGGACAAGATTTGTGATAGAAGTAGTATTTTGAGGGTTTTTGACATAAACCAAGATGGCGGACATATACGTCATGGCGCAATGACGTCATAGGGTGTGTTGAACTGGGCTTGGTTCAAGGAATCCAATGATACCTGGTTTGTGAATATTGGTCGAATAAGTCGAAAGTTATGAACATGAATGCATGTCCAACTTTGACCTGTTGGTGGCGCTAGAGCTGTTGGGCTAGCGACCTGAGATTGGCTTAATGGGCTAATGGGGCTGTCCTGAACCATTGTGCCAAATTTCACAACTTTTCGCCAAGCGGTTCTATGGGCTGCCATTGACTCCAATGGCAGCATAATAATAATAATAATAAGAATTCGTACGAAAACAATAGGTTGTCTCGCAACATAGTTGCTTGACACCCAAATATAGCTGCGAGCAGCAATGTGGGTGTCAAGCGTAATCGGACTCGGTAGGCTAATTCTGCCGGATGGACGCAATCGGCCAGGGGGCTACATGACGACCGCCTCGGAAATCGGCAATGCCGACAGCCGGTGGGATGAGTAAATGGGAAAAGGACCCCACCTAGAGGTAAGGGCGCAATACAGTCTGCCTGACAGAACAAATGTCACAAATACATAGGGGTATTCGGAACAATATCTCTAAAAGAGACACAATGTAAACAAGCATCCGTTCTGGAGGTGGTTCGTGAAGCATCTAATCCAGAGGGAATTGCAGTTTATATAGTAGGTGGGCGGAATGGTAAATTTAGTCATTGTTGCATTATACATTAAGTACCGCTTGACGCCACACGAGTGCAGTGTCTGCCCATTAATGAGCGCCACACGAGTGCAGTGTCTACCCATTAATGAGCAACGTCAAGTTTGATTGGCTGTCACGGCCAAACGGTTTTGAATTTGAGAAAGCTGTTTAATACATTTGTTCAGCTTGGTCGGAAGATCATATATGCAAAGTTTCATGAAGATTGGACATAATTTGTGGCCTGTGAGAATTTACAACTAATTTTGACAACTTTCAACATGGCGGCCAAGTTCTGATGTTACAATGAGAAATAATTTATAAGCTATATCAGGAGGTCTGGCAGTATCCTCAGACATTAGAAATAAGTTTGAAATGTACTCATGTGAAGAGAGGAGTTAAAACACGTCTTCATTAATTATAGCGCCCCCTAGAGGTCAATGGTCACCAAATTCATTAAGCGTCCCCATGATGATGTTATGGGTCTATGTTTCAAGTTTGGTTATGATTTGTCAAAGGGATGCTGAGAAATTGCCGTGTTTCCGGTTTGGCGGCTTCGCGGTCGAATATCATTGGCTGTCGCGGATATTTCTGCAAGAAATAATATACTAGCTATACGGGGAGGTCTGATAGTATCACTAGACATTGAAAATAAGTTTTAAATGTACTCATGTGAAGAGAGAGGAGTCAAAACACATCGACATTAATAACAGCGCCCCCTAGAGGTCAAATCTCACCAAATTTATTCAGTGTCACCTTTCTGGGGTCATGGGTCTATGTACCAAGGTTGGTTATGATATGTCAAAGGGCTGCTGAGATATGGGCTTACATCCGGTTTGGCGGCTATGCCGCAAAATTTGATTTACTGTAGCGGGCAAACGGTTTTGAATCAATCGATCAATTCGATGTTTTGTATCAAGCATGGCCAGAAGATCATGTGTGCCAAGTTTCGAGATGATTGGACAAGATTTGTGATAGAAGTAGCATTTTGAGGGTTTTTGACATAAACCAAGATGGCGGACATATGCGTCATGGCGCAATGACGTCATAGGGTGTGTTGAACTGGGCTTGGTTCAAGGAATCCAATGATACCTGGTTTGTGAATATTGGTCAAATAGGTCGAAAGTTATGAACATGAATGCATGTCCAACTTTGACCTGTTGGTGGCGCTAGAGCTGTTGGGCTAGCGACCTGAGATTGGCTCAATAAGCTAATGGGGCTGTCCTGAACCAGTATGCCAAATTTCACAACTTTTCACCAAGCGGTTCTATGGGCTGCCATTGACTCCAATGGCAGCATAATAATAATAATAATAATAAATATAGCTGCGAGCAGCAATGTGGGTGTCAAGCATAATCGGACTCGGTAGGCTAATTCTGCCGGATGGACGCAATCGGCCAGGGGGCTACATGACGACCGCCTCGGAAATCGGCAATACCGACAGCCGGTGGGATGAGTAAATGGGAAAAGGACCCCACCTAGAGGTAAGGGCGCAATACAGTCTGCCTGACAGAACAAATGTCACAAATACATAGGGGTATTCGGAACAATATCTCTAAAAGAGAAACAATGTAAACAAGCATCCGTTCTGGAGGTGGTTCGTGAAGCATCTAATCCAGAGGGAATTGCAGTTTATATAGTAGGTGGGCGGAATGGTAAATTTAGTCATTGTTGCATTATACATTAAGTACCGCTTGACGCCACACGAGTGCAGTGTCTGCCCATTAATGAGCGCCACACGAGTGCAGTGTCTACCCATTAATGAGCAACGTCAAGTTTGATTGGCTGTCACGGCCAAACGGTTTTGAATTTGAGAAAGCTGTTTAATACATTTGTTCATCTTGGTCTGAAGATCATATATGCCAAGTTCCATGAAGATTGGACATAATTTGTGGCCTATGGAAATTTACAACTGATTTTGACAACTTTCAACATGGCGGCCAAGTTCTGATGTTGCAATGAGAAATAATTTTAAAGCTATATAAGGAGGTCTGGCAGTATCCTCAGACATTAAAAATAAGTTTGAAATGTACTCATGTGAAGAGAGAGGAGTTAAAACACGTCTTCATTAATTATAGCGCCCCCTAGAGGTCAATGGTCACCAAATTCAGTGAGTGTCCCCATGATGATGTTATGGGTCTATATATCAAGTTTGGTTATGATATGTCAAAGGGCTGCTGAGATATTGGCGTGTTTCCGGTTTGGCGGCTTCACGGTCGAATATCATTGGCTGTCGCGGATATTTCTGCAAGAAATAATATACTAGCTACACGGGGAGGTCTAATAGTATCACTAGACATTGAAAATAAGTTTTAAATGGACTCATGTGAAGAGAGAGGAGTCAAAACACATCGACCATAATAACAGCGCCCCCTAGAGGTCAAATGTCACCAAATTCATTCAGAGTAACCTTTATGGGGTCATGGGTCTAGGTACCAAGGTTGGTTATGATATGTCAAAGGGCTGCTGAGATATGGGCTTACATCCGGTTTGGCGGCTTCGCCGCCAAATTTGATTGGCTCTAGCGGGCAAACGGTTTTGAATTTGAAAGGTCCATCAGATGTTTTGCATCAAACATCGCCGGATGATCATGTGTGCCAAGTTTCGAGATGATTGGACAAGATTTGTGATAGAAGTAGCACTTTGAAGGTTTTTGACATAAACCAAGATGGCGGACATATACGTCATGGCGCAATGACGTCATGGGGTGTGTTGAACTGGGCTTGGTTCAAGGAATCCAATGATACCTGGTATGTGAAAATTGGTCAAATAGGTCGAAAGTTATGAACATGAATGCATGCCCAACTTTGACCTGTTGGTGGCGCTAGAGCTGTTGGGCTAGCGACCTGAGATTGGCCTAATGGGCTAATGGGGCTGTCCTGAACAAGTGTGCCAAATTTCACAACTTTTCGCCAAGCGGTTCTATGGGCTGCCATTGACTCCAATGGCAGCATAATAATAATAATAAATATAGCTGCGAGCAGCAATGTGGGTGTCAAGCATAATGGGACTCGGTAAGCTAATTTTGCCGGGCGGACGTAATCGGCCAGGGGGCTACATGACGACCGTCTCGGAAATCGGCAATACCGACAGCCGGTGGGATGAGGAAATGGGAAAAGGACCCCACCTAGAGGTAAGGGCGCAATACAGTCTGCCTGACAGAACAAATGTCACAAATACATAGGGGTATTCGGAACAATATTCCTAAAAGAGACACAATGTAAACAAGCACCCGTTCTGGAGGTGGTTCGTGAAGCATCTAATCCATCGGGAATTGAAGTTTATATTGTAAATCGGCGTAATGGTAAATATAGTCATTGTTGTAGTATACATTAAGTACCGCTTGTCGCCACACGAGTGCAGTGTCTACCCATTAATGAGCGTCGTCAAGTTTGATTGGCTGTCACGGCCAAACGGTTTTGAATTTGAGAAAGCGGTTTGATACATTTGTTCAGCTTGGTCGGAAGATCATTTTTGCCAAGTTCTATGAAGATTGGACATTGTAGTGTTCTCGTGCAGTGTGTTGTAACCCTGACTTAACACAGAGTTAAACCGTAGCCAATGAAGACAGAGTCGTAGTAAGGTTGACCATTTACTGTCACAATTCCTCATGAACAGACGGTGAAAACTGCAAATAAAAGAATACAAAAATACTGAATGTACATTTGACTAAACAGCATGTTGTACATAGTTGTAAATAATAATATGAACTGTCTAACACTGCATGAAGACATTCTGATGCCAATTGCATTGATTTTAGTTTGTACACAATTGCTAACCAAAACGTTTTTAACAACACATCAAACATTATTTTTAAATAAATCCACTCTAATATATTATCTTAAACATGTCTTGCATTGATTAAACAAACTTACGGCATTGCCTCTTAGATGCTTTCATGTGGATGCTAGCGGATTACAATCAGAAGATGCACATGTCTGCCATTCCTTCTACAGAGGTAAGATTTTTAACAGGAAATTACGTCACAGGAAGTGACTAAACCGGAAGTGAAATAATAACAAACCTAAAACGGCAAAATAATATGAATTTATACATTGGCTTATTTTAACTGTAAAGTAATTATTCACATCCGTTTTTACATATACATATTTAAGAAATCAATGTAAGAATATTAAATGAGTGCCAGGAGAGACAACACAGACATAATTTGTGGCCTGTGGAAATTTTCAACTGATTTTGACAACTTGCAACATGGCGGCCAAGTTCTGATGCAATGAGAAATAATTCATAAGCTACATAAGGAGGTCTGGCAGTATCCTCAGACATTAAAAATAAGTTTGAAATGTACTCATGTGAAGAGAGAGGAGTTAAAACACGTCTTCATTAATTATAGCTTCCCCTATAGGTCAATGGTCACCAAATTCATTGAGTGTCCCCCTGATGATGTTATGGGTCTATGTATCAAGTTTGGTTATGATATGTCAAAGGGATGCTGAGATATTGGCGTGTTTCCGGTTTGGCGGGTTCGCGGTCGAATATCATTGGCTGTCGCGGATATTTCTGCAAGAAATAATATACTAGCTATACGGGGAGGTCTAATAGTATCACTAGACATTGAAAATAAGTTTTAAATGGACTCATGTGAAGAGAAAGGAGTCAAAACACATCGACATTAATAACAGCGCCACCTAGAGGTCAAAGGTCACCAAATTCATCCAGTGTAACCTTTATGGGGTCATGGGTCTATGTACCAAGGTTGGTTATGATATGTCAAAGAACTGCTGAGATATGGGCTTACTTCCGGTTTGGCCGCTGCGCTGCAAAATTTGATTGGCTTTAGCGGGCAAACGGTTTTGAATTTGACAAATCTATTCGATGTTTTTCATCAAGGATGGCCAGAAGATCATGTGTGCCAAGTTTCGAGATGATTGGACAAGATTTGTGATAGGAGTAGCATTTTGAAGGTTTTTGACATAAACCAAGATGGCGGACATATACGTCATGGCGCAATGACGTCATAGGATGTGTTGAACTGGGCTTGGTTCAAGGAATCCAATGATACCTGGTTTGTGAAAATTGGTCGAATAGGTCAAAAGTTATGAACATGAATGCATGCCCAACTTTGACCTGTTGGTGGCGCTAGAGCTGTTGGGCTAGCGACCTTAGATTGGCTTAATGGGCTAATGGGGCAGTCCTGAACAAGTGTGCCAAATTTCACAACTTTTCGCCAAGCGGTTCTATGGGCTGCCATTGACTCCAATGGCAGCATAATAATAATAATAAATATAGCTGCGAGCAGCAATGTGGGTGTCAAGCATAATGGGACTCGGTAAGCTAATTTTGCCGGGCGGACGTAATCGGCCAGGGGGCTACATGACGACCGTCTCGGAAATCGGCAATACCGACAGCCGGTGGGATGAGGAAATGGGAAAAGGACCCCACCTAGAGGTAAGGGCGCAATACAGTCTGCCTGACAGAACAAATGTCACAAATACATAGGGGTATTCGGAACAATATTCCTAAAAGAGACACAATGTAAACAAGCACCCGTTCTGGAGGTGGTTCGTGAAGCATCTAATCCATCGGGAATTGAAGTTTATATTGTAAATCGGCGTAATGGTAAATATAGTCATTGTTGTAGTATACATTAAGTACCGCTTGTCGCCACACGAGTGCAGTGTCTACCCATTAATGAGCGTCGTCAAGTTTGATTGGCTGTCACGGCCAAACGGTTTTGAATTTGAGAAAGCGGTTTGATACATTTGTTCAGCTTGGTCGGAAGATCATTTTTGCCAAGTTCTATGAAGATTGGACATTGTAGTGTTCTCGTGCAGTGTGTTGTAACCCTGACTTAACACAGAGTTAAACCGTAGCCAATGAAGACAGAGTCGTAGTAAGGTTGACCATTTACTGTCACAATTCCTCATGAACAGACGGTGAAAACTGCAAATAAAAGAATACAAAAATACTGAATGTACATTTGACTAAACAGCATGTTGTACATAGTTGTAAATAATAATATGAACTGTCTAACACTGCATGAAGACATTCTGATGCCAATTGCATTGATTTTAGTTTGTACACAATTGCTAACCAAAACGTTTTTAACAACACATCAAACATTATTTTTAAATAAATCCACTCTAATATATTATCTTAAACATGTCTTGCATTGATTAAACAAACTTACGGCATTGCCTCTTAGATGCTTTCATGTGGATGCTAGCGGATTACAATCAGAAGATGCACATGTCTGCCATTCCTTCTACAGAGGTAAGATTTTTAACAGGAAATTACGTCACAGGAAGTGACTAAACCGGAAGTGAAATAATAACAAACCTAAAACGGCAAAATAATATGAATTTATACATTGGCTTATTTTAACTGTAAAGTAATTATTCACATCCGTTTTTACATATACATATTTAAGAAATCAATGTAAGAATATTAAATGAGTGCCAGGAGAGACAACACAGACATAATTTGTGGCCTGTGGAAATTTTCAACTGATTTTGACAACTTGCAACATGGCGGCCAAGTTCTGATGCAATGAGAAATAATTCATAAGCTACATAAGGAGGTCTGGCAGTATCCTCAGACATTAAAAATAAGTTTGAAATGTACTCATGTGAAGAGAGAGGAGTTAAAACACGTCTTCATTAATTATAGCTTCCCCTATAGGTCAATGGTCACCAAATTCATTGAGTGTCCCCCTGATGATGTTATGGGTCTATGTATCAAGTTTGGTTATGATATGTCAAAGGGATGCTGAGATATTGGCGTGTTTCCGGTTTGGCGGGTTCGCGGTCGAATATCATTGGCTGTCGCGGATATTTCTGCAAGAAATAATATACTAGCTATACGGGGAGGTCTAATAGTATCACTAGACATTGAAAATAAGTTTTAAATGGACTCATGTGAAGAGAAAGGAGTCAAAACACATCGACATTAATAACAGCGCCACCTAGAGGTCAAAGGTCACCAAATTCATCCAGTGTAACCTTTATGGGGTCATGGGTCTATGTACCAAGGTTGGTTATGATATGTCAAAGAACTGCTGAGATATGGGCTTACTTCCGGTTTGGCCGCTGCGCTGCAAAATTTGATTGGCTTTAGCGGGCAAACGGTTTTGAATTTGACAAATCTATTCGATGTTTTTCATCAAGGATGGCCAGAAGATCATGTGTGCCAAGTTTCGAGATGATTGGACAAGATTTGTGATAGGAGTAGCATTTTGAAGGTTTTTGACATAAACCAAGATGGCGGACATATACGTCATGGCGCAATGACGTCATAGGATGTGTTGAACTGGGCTTGGTTCAAGGAATCCAATGATACCTGGTTTGTGAAAATTGGTCGAATAGGTCAAAAGTTATGAACATGAATGCATGCCCAACTTTGACCTGTTGGTGGCGCTAGAGCTGTTGGGCTAGCGACCTTAGATTGGCTTAATGGGCTAATGGGGCAGTCCTGAACAAGTGTGCCAAATTTCACAACTTTTCGCCAAGCGGTTCTATGGGCTGCCATTGACTCCAATGGCAGCATAATAATAATAATAAATATAGCTGCGAGCAGCAATGTGGGTGTCAAGCATAATCGGACTCGGTAGGCTAATTCTGCCGGATGGACGCAATCGGCCAGGGGGCTACATGACGACCGCCTCGGAAATCGGCAATACCGACAGCCGGTGGGATGAGTAAATGGGAAAAGGACCCCACCTAGAGGTAAGGGCGCAATACAGTCTGCCTGACAGAACAAATGTCACAAATACATAGGGGTATTCGGAACAATATCTCTAAAAGAGACACAATGTAAACAAGCATCCGTTCTGGAGGTGGTTCGTGAAGCATCTAATCCAGAGGGAATTGCAGTTTATATAGTAGGTGGGCGGAATGGTAAATTTAGTCATTGTTGCATTATACATTAAGTACCGCTTGACGCCACACGAGTGCAGTGTCTGCCCATTAATGAGCGCCACACGAGTGCAGTGTCTACCCATTAATGAGCAACGTCAAGTTTGATTGGCTGTCACGGCCAAACGGTTTTGAATTTGAGAAAGCTGTTTAATACATTTGTTCAGCTTGGTCGGAAGATCATATATGCAAAGTTTCATGAAGATTGGACATAATTTGTGGCCTGTGGGAATTTACAACTAATTTTGACAACTTTCAACATGGCGGCCAAGTTCTGATGTTACAATGAGAAATAATTTATAAGCTATATAAGGAGGTCTGGCAGTATCCTCAGACATTAGAAATAAGTTTGAAATGTACTCATGTGAAGAGAGAGGAGTTAAAACACGTCTTCATTAATTATAGCGCCCCCTAGAGGTCAATGGTCACCAAATTCATTAAGCGTCCCCATGATGATGTTATGGGTCTATGTTTCAAGTTTGGTTATGATTTGTCAAAGGGATGCTGAGAAATTGCCGTGTTTCCGGTTTGGCGGCTTCGCGGTCGAATATCATTGGCTCTCGCGGATATTTCTGCGAGAAATAATATACTAGCTATACGGGGAGGTCTGATAGTATCACTAGACATTGAAAATAAGTTTTAAATGTACTCATGTGAAGAGAGAGGAGTCAAAACACATCGACATTAATAACAGCGCCCCCTAGAGGTCAAATCTCACCAAATTTATTCAGTGTCACCTTTCTGGGGTCATGGGTCTATGTACCAAGGTTGGTTATGATATGTCAAAGGGCTGCTGAGATATGGGCTTACATCCGGTTTGGCGGCTACGCCGCCAAATTTGATTTGCTGTAGCGGGCAAACGGTTTTGAATCAATCGATCAATTCGATGTTTTGTATCAAGCATGGCCAGAAGATCATGTGTGCCAAGTTTCGAGATGATTGGACAAGATTTGTGATAGAAGTAGTATTTTGAGGGTTTTTGACATAAACCAAGATGGCGGACATATACGTCATGGCGCAATGACGTCATAGGGTGTGTTGAACTGGGCTTGGTTCAAGGAATCCAATGATACCTGGTTTGTGAATATTGGTCGAATAAGTCGAAAGTTATGAACATGAATGCATGTCCAACTTTGACCTGTTGGTGGCGCTAGAGCTGTTGGGCTAGCGACCTGAGATTGGCTTAATGGGCTAATGGGGCTGTCCTGAACCATTGTGCCAAATTTCACAACTTTTCGCCAAGCGGTTCTATGGGCTGCCATTGACTCCAATGGCAGCATAATAATAATAAATATAGCTGCGAGCAGCAATGTGGGTGTCAAGCATAATCGGACTCGGTAGGCTAATTCTGCCGGATGGACGCAATCGGCCAGGGGGCTACATGACGACCGCCTCGGAAATCGGCAATACCGACAGCCGGTGGGATGAGTAAATGGGAAAAGGACCCCACCTAGAGGTAAGGGCGCAATACAGTCTGCCTGACAGAACAAATGTCACAAATACATAGGGGTATTCGGAACAATATCTCTAAAAGAGACACAATGTAAACAAGCATCCGTTCTGGAGGTGGTTCGTGAAGCATCTAATCCAGAGGGAATTGCAGTTTATATAGTAGGTGGGCGGAATGGTAAATTTAGTCATTGTTGCATTATACATTAAGTACCGCTTGACGCCACACGAGTGCAGTGTCTGCCCATTAATGAGCGCCACACGAGTGCAGTGTCTACCCATTAATGAGCAACGTCAAGTTTGATTGGCTGTCACGGCCAAACGGTTTTGAATTTGAGAAAGCTGTTTAATACATTTGTTCAGCTTGGTCGGAAGATCATATATGCAAAGTTTCATGAAGATTGGACATAATTTGTGGCCTGTGGGAATTTACAACTAATTTTGACAACTTTCAACATGGCGGCCAAGTTCTGATGTTACAATGAGAAATAATTTATAAGCTATATAAGGAGGTCTGGCAGTATCCTCAGACATTAGAAATAAGTTTGAAATGTACTCATGTGAAGAGAGAGGAGTTAAAACACGTCTTCATTAATTATAGCGCCCCCTAGAGGTCAATGGTCACCAAATTCATTAAGCGTCCCCATGATGATGTTATGGGTCTATGTTTCAAGTTTGGTTATGATTTGTCAAAGGGATGCTGAGAAATTGCCGTGTTTCCGGTTTGGCGGCTTCGCGGTCGAATATCATTGGCTCTCGCGGATATTTCTGCGAGAAATAATATACTAGCTATACGGGGAGGTCTGATAGTATCACTAGACATTGAAAATAAGTTTTAAATGTACTCATGTGAAGAGAGAGGAGTCAAAACACATCGACATTAATAACAGCGCCCCCTAGAGGTCAAATCTCACCAAATTTATTCAGTGTCACCTTTCTGGGGTCATGGGTCTATGTACCAAGGTTGGTTATGATATGTCAAAGGGCTGCTGAGATATGGGCTTACATCCGGTTTGGCGGCTACGCCGCCAAATTTGATTTGCTGTAGCGGGCAAACGGTTTTGAATCAATCGATCAATTCGATGTTTTGTATCAAGCATGGCCAGAAGATCATGTGTGCCAAGTTTCGAGATGATTGGACAAGATTTGTGATAGAAGTAGTATTTTGAGGGTTTTTGACATAAACCAAGATGGCGGACATATACGTCATGGCGCAATGACGTCATAGGGTGTGTTGAACTGGGCTTGGTTCAAGGAATCCAATGATACCTGGTTTGTGAATATTGGTCGAATAAGTCGAAAGTTATGAACATGAATGCATGTCCAACTTTGACCTGTTGGTGGCGCTAGAGCTGTTGGGCTAGCGACCTGAGATTGGCTTAATGGGCTAATGGGGCTGTCCTGAACCATTGTGCCAAATTTCACAACTTTTCGCCAAGCGGTTCTATGGGCTGCCATTGACTCCAATGGCAGCATAATAATAATAATAATAAGAATTCGTACGAAAACAATAGGTTGTCTCGCAACATAGTTGCTTGACACCCAATAATAAGAATTCGTACGAAAACAATAGGTTGTCTCGCAACATAGTTGCTTGACACCCAATAAGAATTCGTACAATAACAATAGGTTGTCTCGCAACATAGTTGCTTGACACCCAATAATAAGAATTCGTACAATAACAATAGGTTGTCTCGCAACATAGTTGCTTGACACCCAATAATAAGAATTCGTACAATAACAATAGGTTGTCTCGCAACATAGTTGCTTGACACCCAATAATAGGAATTCGTACAATAACAATAGGTTGTCTCGCAACATAGTTGCTTGACACCCAATAATAGGAATTCATACAAAAACAATAGGTTGTCTCGCAACATAGTTGCTTGACACCCAATAATAGGAATTCATACAAAAACAATAGGTTGTCTCGCAACATAGTTGCTTGACACCCAATAATAGGAATTCGTACAATAACAATAGGTTGTCTCGCAACATAGTTGCTTGACACCCAATAATAGGAATTCGTACAATAACAATAGGTTGTCTCGCAACACGAGACACCCAACTACCGGTATTAACAGAGGATCACAGTGAATACTCCAGGTATTAACAGAGGACTACAGAGGGTACTACAGGTATTAAGAGAGTACAATAGGTATTAAAAGAGTACTACAGAGGGCACTACAGGTAGTAAGAGAGTACTATAGGTATTAACAGAGGACCACAGAGAGTACTACAGGTATTATGAGAGTAATATATGCATTAACAGAGCAAGTATTATGAGTACTACAGAGAGTAAAAATAGAGCATCAAAGGTATTAGAGTGTGTACTACAGAGAGAACCTCAGTGCTACAGGTATTAATATAGTAGCTATCAAAGGTAACATCATAGAGGGTTGAGATGTTTACCTTGCAGGAGACTACAGAGCAGAAATAGTCTCCAGGATCCAGTCATGTTCTCATCCAGAACTTCATCAGGAGAAATACAAAAATCACATTAACTTCAGTGCTACACTTAATATCGTAATATACTTTGGGTATTCAGTGTACAACACTAATTATAGTAAGACATTGTAAACTGCTAAAGAAATGTCTATTTCAAAATACCAGTAAATCTTCCACTCTTTCCATGACTGATTAAAATAATTTCCAATCATATAATACCAATATTCAAAGTACAACAATGATAAATATAGCTGCGAGCAGCAATGTGGGTGTCAAGCATAATGGGACTCTGTAAACTAATTCTGCCGGACTGACGTAATCGGCCAGGGTGCTACATGACGACCGTGTCGGTAATCGGCAATACCGACAGCCGGTGGGATGAGCATTATGCAAGTACGCATCAATGTTTACCAAATGAGAAAATGACCCCACCTAGAGGTAAGGGCGCAATACAGTCTGCCTGACAGAACAAATGTCACAAACACATAGGGGTATTCGGAACAATATCCCTAAAAGAGACACAATGTAAACAAGCATCCGTTCTGGAGGTGGTTCGTGAAGCATCTAATCCAGTGGGAATTGCAGTTTATATTGTAGGTGGGCGGAATGGTGAATATAGTCATTGTTGCATTATACATTAAGTACCGCTTGTTGCCACACGAGTGCAGTGTCTACCCATTAATGAGCGCCGTCAAGTTTGATTGGCTGTCACGGCCAAACGGTTATGAATTTGAGAAAGCAGTTTGATACATTTGTTCAGCTTGTTCTGAAGATCATATATGCCAAGTTCCATGAAGATTGGATATAATTTGTGGCCTGTGGAAATTTACAACTGATTTTGACAACTTGCAACATGGTGGCCAAGTTCTGATGTTGCCATGAGATATAATTTATAAGCTATATGGGTTGGTCTGACAGTATCATCAGACATTGAAAATAAGTTTGAAATGTAGTCATGTGAAGAGAGAGGAGTTAAAACACGTCTTCATTCATTATAGCGCCCCCTAGAGGTCAATGGTCACCAAATTCATTGAGTGTCCCCATGATGATGTTATGGGTCTATGCGTGTTTCCGGTTTGGCGGATTTGCGGTCGAATATCATTGGCTGTTGCAGATATTTCTGCAAGAAATAATATACTAGCTATACGGAGAGGTCTGATAATATCACCAGACATTGAAAATGAGTTTAAATATGCTCATGTGAAGAGAGAGGAGTCAAAACACATCGACATTAATAACAGCGCCCCCTAGAGGTCAAAGGTCACCAAAGTCATTCAGTGTCACCGTGATGGGGTCTTGGGTCTTTTTACCAAGGTTGGTAATGATATGTCAAAGGGCTGCTGAGAAATCGGCTCACTTCCTGTTTGAAGGGCTTCGCCGCCAAATTTGATTGGCTTTAGCGGGCAAACGGTTTTGAATTTGAAAAGTGTATCAGATGTTTTGCATCAAGCACGGCCGGAAGATCATGTGTGCCAAGTTTCGAGATGATTGGACAAGATTTGTGATAGTAGTACCATTTTGAAGGTTTTTGACATAAACCAAGATGGCGGAAATATCCGTCATGGGGCAATGACTTCATATGGTGCGTTGAACTGGGCTAGGTTCAAGGAATCCAATGATACCTGATTTGTGAATATTGGATGAATGGGTCGAAAGTTATAAACATGAATGCATGTCCAACTTTGACCTGTTGGTGGCGCTAGAGCTGTTGGGCTAGCGACCTGACATTGGCTTAATGGGCTAATGGGGCTGTCCTGAACCAGTGTGCCAAATTTCACAAGTTTTCAGCAAGCGGTTCTATGGGCTGCCATAGACTCCCATGGCAGCGTAATAATAATAATGGGAATTCATACAAAAACAATAGGTTGTCTCGCAACATAGTTGCTTGACACCCAATAAGAATTCATACAAAAACAATAGGTTGTCTCGCAACATAGTTGCTTGACACCCAATAAGAATTCGTACGAAAACAATAGGTTGTCTCGCAACATAGTTGCTTGACACCCAATTATTACAGTTCCTACACCTTGAAACCCTGACCCATGAAAAAATGGCTAAAGGAAGACTTTAAAGGTACGAACACACCAAACGCGTACCCCGCGTACGACTACGACGTGTATAAAATCTGCAATTTTTCCATAGGGAACCATTGGTTTACGCGCGTATGAGCTGCGTACACGCGTTACATGCGCTAAAGCAACATTTTACCTGCGTTAGCGGCGTATGAGCTGCGTACATATACGCGCGTACATATACGCGCGTACATATACGCGCGTACATATACGCGCGTACAAATACGCGCGTACATATACGCGCGTACATATACGCGCGTACATATACGCGCGTACGCGAGGAGTTCAAAATATTGAACTTTTTACGCTCATACGCATGACGATTAGCCGCGTTGCCCAATCAGCGTTGAGCTTGACCCGACGTCACTGGCAGAGAGTAGTGAGCTTGGACAGAAGCATACGGCCGACATCTTTCTTTATTCTGTGTGGAAATAGTAACATAGTTACGCCATTAAATGCTTTTATGGAAACATTTCTAGCGAGAAATGTGCATTTTACTTTCATAATGTTCGCTCGGTGAATGTGAAGGATGTTTGGTTTGATAGTTATGACGAAGAGGGAACGCTCCGTTCACTTGCATGGACAGAGTCTCTGGTGGTTACTAAGCAACCTCAACGTCTTGGCGGACTATATATCTGCTGATCAACACTACGAATGCTGGAAACACACCAGACACACCATGTGAAGTTATTTAACCCGATTATTGTTATTTATATCCGAGATTATTTAATCTAACCCGATCTAAACTCTATCACCCAAACACGGCGGCGTTTGGGTTTCCTACCTCGGACTCCAGCGCAGCCACGGCCGACAACTTTCTTTATTCTGGGTGGAAATAGTAACATAGTTACGCCATTAAATGCGTTTATGGAAACATTTTTAGCGAGAAATGTGCATTATACTTTCGTAATGTTCGCTCGGTGAATGTGAAGGATGTTTGGTTTGATAGTTATGACGAAGAGGGAACGCTCCGTTCACTTGCATGGACATGGACTCATCTAGGAGCGTAGGCGCGTAGCTGTGTAGGACCATTTTGGACACAAAATGGTCAAGCAACATTTTAGCTGCGTTACGCGCGTAAATCTTTACGCGGGTACGCGTTTGGTGTGTTCGTACCTTAAGACATCCAGTCAAAATTAAGTAGCATTGAGTACCGACTAGCTTTCCTCCAGAGAAAGCTTTCACAAAACCGATAAATATATTGGTAAAGTGTACTGAAACAGCAGGAAGGATCGATTACTTACGTTTTGCAAGGCAGGCAACCCAAGCCACTGCAAACAACAGGACAGAGTGCATCCTAGATCCTGAAGAACAGTGAGCCGTTAAACTGAAACGTTCTCATTAGTATCAACGTCAGGGCAAATAAAGTATGCAACTACAAATTGTAAAAGATCCCAACCTATACCTGTTGAACATCACAGCCGTACCTGTGAGCTGCTTCGAAGCCTTTGGTTACCTCATAACATGTGGGTCGAACCTAAATATACTTTCCAAACAATGCTGTTATCATTTCAGCATTCTTTGATGACATAATATAAAATGCACCAGCTTTTCTATGGAGTTAGAATCATGCCAAAACCCCGCACACACCCAAAACGTGTTTTGCTCACGCATAACGATTCACACGCACACAAAACGTGTTTTACTCACGCACAATGATTCACACACACGCTCAGTGTGGTTTGCAAATACAAAACATCATTCACAAACTAATGCATTTTGCATTAGTTTGTGAAAAATCCTTCAAGTACACAAAACAATTCTACAAGTACGGAACACTGAAAACTGCGCGTGGATCGGAAGGCATTTGCGCACGGATCAGCAAGGCGGAAAATAAATGAGTGCCAAAAGTCACGTGACAAACAAATGTCCTGTGATTCATACTACACAACAACAGGTGGGGTCGTTCCTGCCAAACCGTACGGTTTCCGAGCGGTTTCCGTGCGGTTTAACACTTTTACCGCGCCATTCTAGCTTTCCATAGAATCCACACACGGTTGGCCGGCATCAAATAAAGATTTTGGGGAGAAAAAAAGATCGTTCTGGCGGCCTTAAACTGACTCAACAGCGCCATCTGCTGTTGTGTAGTGTGAATAACAGGACATTGGTTTGTCACGTGACTTTTGGCACTAATTTTCTGCCTAGCTGATCCGTGCGCAAATGCCTTCCGATCCACGCGCAGCTTTCAGCGTTCCGTACTTGTAGAATTGTTTTGTGTACTTGAAGGTACTTTGTGTAAAACATACTGTATTTGTTTCTGAAGCAAAATGCATTAGTTTGTGAATGATGTTTTGTATTTGCAAACCACACTGAGCGTGTGTGTGTGTGAATCATTGTGCGTGAGTAAAACACGTTTTGTGTGCGTGTGAATCGTTATGCGTGAGCAAAACGTGTTTTGCGTGTGTGCGGGGTTTTGGCATGATTCTAACTCCATACTTTTCCTCTACAAAAGTAGCAGCATACTTCTCAATCAGCACCTCCTCTCTCTTCCAGAGTTGTGCTGGGTGGTTTTGTTGGCCATCCGTTACTGCAGTAGCCCCAGTACCCACATAAACTCGCGAACAAACTTGCGTTTCTCACAACTTTATTACGACCTTGCACTATGAATTGGAAAACTGAGTGGTAAGCTAGGTCCCCTGGAGTGGGTTGTGCGGTTAAGTATATTAACAACACAGACACAAACCAAATCCCACCAATAATCACTTTTATAAGAATAAGAGTGTAATATAACGTTTAAATTATGAATTCAAGTGCATTCAATAAATGATAAATGCAGATTTTTGTGGTTGGATGTAGTTATTATTGAAATAAAGTCATTTCTAGATAATGACCAGCACTTATTGTATCTTGAGTTCATTGATACAGTAATTAATATAACTTAATAAAGGGTGCATATTTTAAATGTGGCATCATTTTATTTGTTTATTATTATGGGGAATGAGCATTTGTGAAGCGTCAACTGGAATTGTAGTAAAAACCAGGTGACCTCGGTTGAACCGGCGGGTTCGTGATCGGAACACAGGACTGACGTCCAGACTTGACACTCTAATGGGAGCTCTGTGGCCGGACTCCTGTTCTGATTACACCTGCCTGCAAAAGATTCTCCCTAAAATAAGCATGCTTAATTGGCCCTGGGTGGGAGAGAAGCTCTTATGTTGTTCTTGCTGTTTCAGATGGTATTGCATAGTAAAAAAAAAAAGCTTTTGAATTTGTGTACCCATGCATTGTTGTGTTGAGAGGAGAAGTATAATTTCCTGGCTGGCACGGGAAGGCGGGGTTCCCCATTTCCCTGGCCACAGCATCATACGTTTGTTTGTGTGTGTGTGTGTGTGTGTGTGTGTGTGTGTGTGTGTGTGTGTGTGTGTGTGTGTGTGTGTGTGTGTGTGTGTGTGTGTGTGTGTGTGTGTGTGTGTGTGTGTGTGTGTGTGTAAAAGGGCACGAGACCTCCGTAAGGATTGTGTGTTCTCCTGTGTATTGCACTTCCGATTGTTCAGATGATTATGATTTTAAAACTGACAAAACCTTTTGTAACACATTAAGATTTTTCGATTGTAAAGTAACTCATCCTTGAGATGCCGTTTGCACTTTCATAGTTTATACTTGATACATTCCCTATTTATATGAAAGGGAAAAAAAAGTGTGCTGATGCCAATAAAATGAGTTGAGTTTTATTGAAGGTGGTGTTTTTTTTTTCTTAACATAGGAACGGATGATGAATATTTCTATCCTCATACATTTGCATTAAAGTAAGGGTATGTCACTTTAGCTCCTATGCAATTGTATTAGAACGTCATTAAAAGTCTGAGATACACATAATGGTAATTCAAGAGCCCCTCAGCTGTCTTCCAGGGGAAAGAGCTGTTCCCTAATGCGGACATCCCCTTTTCGGCTAATGAGCCTTGGTCAAACCGTTCTGCTGTAGTGCAGCGGAATACATGTTGTTTCTACCAAGAGCAGCCTTTAAAACAACAGAAATATCTGCAATTAAGCAGAGGGATATCTGGGTGGAAAGGCCTACCTGTCCAACAGAACCCTCAGTCAGGGAGAGACAACATTTCTGGAGGGTGAGGGCTTGATGGACATCTGAGTTTGAAGGGACCGTATTGGGAAACTGCATTGAAATCCCAGATGCAGGGTTTCCATGTACAGAAAGGTAGGGGAAGGGGAGGGCTGCTTGGCAGGCAAACAGACCAATAACGGCTTTTGTACATAACAAAAATAAAAGCAAATTGTAAGAACAGTATACAATGTTTACATCCATTTCCCCTCTTGACAACCGTGTAATGCATTTTGAATAATTGATCCCACATTCGGCTTTACAACCACCTATTAGCCATAAGTGTTCCTGGGAATTAATATATAGAAAGACAGACACCTCCGTGCAGAACACATTAAAGCCATACCATCAAATCACGTAAAAAAACCCCTACCATTATACCAGACGGACAGGGAAAAGTGCCATTGAAGTGAAAACCAGCGTCAGTGCATTGCTCGTCGTTAAACACAAAAGTGCGATAAACGGGAATAAATCTGTTTACGGCGAGATCGATTAAAGAGGACCTTGCTTTCGCTAAACACGCATCATTCAAACCCATATCTCTACAGAGTCTCAGCGGGACATGCCGATGGCTTCCAGCAGTAGCAAGAACAGAGTGAAGATGTCAAGGTACAAGGTGAGGGCGGCGAAAATGTACTCCTCAGGTGAGATCGAGTGCTTCCTGTTCTTCCCCACCATCTGATGGGTGTCCACCACCAAGTACTGGCAAACAGGGAGAGAAAGAGACGAGGATTCAGGAAAACCGTCCTACATAACAGGTGCAGTAGTCCCGCACAGGTAAGGATTCCATTGGTATTCTTATCCTAGCTATCTTTGTTGAATACAGGGAATGGGTTAACCAAGCGATTTTTAGTGCTTGGAACTTGGTTCTATGGACATCCTTACTGGACCGACAGTCCCTTCTTCTGATAAATGCACTTATTGATGATGATGAAAGCTCACCACCGCCGTCGGGCGACGCAAAGTCGACTCAACAACAAGAGTTGAAGAGTGTCCTCTTCAATACTTAACACCCACCGGCACAACTGATCTCTGGCTGAACCTCTTTGCATGGCTTGAAGCTGCTCTTTTGTGGTATGCTTGTCACAACCAAGACGTATCTTCTAGAATGCACTTGAATCGTTCGGGGCAGCGTTTAGTTTTGTGTTTTGAGTGGTACTTACTATGGAGAAGAACAGGGTTCCAATACATGCGTACAATATGTTGAGGTACTGGGTAGACAGAGGAAAAAGAGCACAGCTTCAATACAACAGCATATTTCCAGTTGTATTCAAATAGAACTTGAGGCAGTAACCCATGTTCTTCTAGTGGACCCATTATCACTGAGATTCTAACCTGCCAACCATCTGAGTGCTACAGAGTGTTCTCATGCAATACAGTCTTGAATAATGCGTTCATCAATAACATCCCATTCGATAAGTCACTAGCTGGGTACTTTGAAGTAATATTTCATCTTTTCAATTTTTTTTTTTTTTTTTAATTGCCTGTGCAATTTGTATGTCCGTTGCCGAAATACTCCCAGAAGCTCTTGTTTGACGTCTATAAGAGAGAGTGTGATGATGACACCGGAAGAGCTTCTAACAGAAAACAGCTGAGCGGTTATCTCCTGAGGGCAGATGGATACATCCTGATGGATAGAAACGAAATCAAGTCTGGCCCCTAGATTTACCTGGGATCTCATTATCGCGCAGAGCAATCCGAAAGACACCAGGGTCCAGACGAAGGCCCACAGACAGCCCCTGAGTGCGGTGAAGTCCCACTGGGGAACACACAGGAGATGAGAGAGAGGAGAAGTTCAGACTAATATGAAGCGCTACTGGGACATTGTAAGTCTACATTGAAACTAGGGCTGAACGATCTGGGGAAATAATGTAATTGCAAATATTTTGATCAATATTGCGATTGCGATTTAATGTGTGAATAAATCATTCTTTAGTATGACCAACACAACACAACACAACACAACTTTCCTGTGCTCGGGACTACCTGGCCTTACTGTCTCGTCTGGGACGTGCTGCAGTAACCCCACAAGAAAACAAAACTATGCAACAGTTCGTTGAAGTGTGTGTTTGCAAAGATCATATATTCAGATGCCTTTGACACAATTCTGCAGACTGCAACCCAAACACAAAGCTCCGGGTTTCACTCTCGGTTTCACTTTCGGTTTCACTTCGGTTTCACACTTTCGGTTTCACAAGGTAAGGCAGCGGGGCCTTACCTTAGACTGCATGGCAAACATGCTGAGGGAGAAGGACACCAGGGCCGTCGCCCCCATGGCCCAAAGAACTGCTTCTGCTGCAAAGTAGCTATTGATAGAGATGAGGGGACACACACTTTTACACACACACACACACACACACATGAACTCACCCACGGCTAGCTTGCACTAGCATAAAAAAAAACGTTTTGCTCCGGATAATATAAATGTTTCTTTCATTTATTATTATGAATCCACAAGTCTCTTTCATGTGAGTGAACCAGAGACCACGCGTTGGATATGCGTGGCATTATACATCCACCGTTGTTCAATTGCTATCACTAAAAGCATCAGTTATGGCATTCTTCTATTAATGGGATAATATGGAATGCATTATCGATGACGGAAGGCATCAAACAGCCAGGCTCATCGAAGCCTGGCTGGAGAAGTAGCCCCAGAAGAAAATGTAGTATTGAGTTTGGTTGAACTCCTACGATTTATTTTGTTGACGTCTTTGCCAAATCGTCAACAACGATATATCACCCAGAGGTGTTGGCGTCAATGCTGTTATGGCTTCCTAATCATATGTGAATGTCCCTCTATTTCCTAGCTGCTTCTTTCTCTGAACAGGACAGCTCTGGAGACTTACACTGTCATGCACCCCAGCATCATACCCATTGCAACGGTCTGAGAGGTAGAGAGAGAGGAACAAATTAGAAATAGCAACAGAGTGAAACAGACAGGCAGGGAAACAGGGAGAGGGCGATGATGTTGAGTGAAAATAAAGGAACCAAACACTCCGAGGTGTGATGAGGAAGGCTTACAAACAGGCCCAGGGCGATGTAGTTGAGGGGAACCCGTCGACGGAGGCCAGCGCAGCAGCAGAAGGTGAAGATTATTACTAGAACCTGCAGTCTTCAACACACATGTACATACACACACACACACATACATGAATACACATTTACATACAACCACACATCAATACACACACACACACACACACACGAACACACACACACACACACACACACACACACACGAACACACACACACACACACACACACACACACACACACACACACACACACACACACACACACACACACATGTAAATACCCATGTACATACACAACACACATACATCAAAATGCACACACACACATACACATCAAAATACACACACACACATACACAAACAAGCTAGCTGTGGGTGGACAGGCACACAGGTACATTGGATTTGATTTGCTTGGGGCCGAGTCTTGATTGGACGAGCACTGCTTACATAGTGAAGTAGGGGAACCAGTAGGTGGACAAGGTAAACTGCCTGAGAGTGTCCCTACAGAAACACAACGATGAGAGACACATTTGAAACTGTTTTATTGATTGTTATATCTCAAACAAGCACAATGATTTCATGCCACTATTTTACATCCTACGATTGGCCCGTAGTCCGTCACAGCCATTACCCAGAGTGAATCATTCTCTGTAGCCAACTGCCGCTGCGTTTGAGTAATAACCAGCGGACCTCAACGGCCGTAAATAACGACAAAAATAAAAATGACTCCAAACCATAATGGCTGCAATCAGATGAATAGTGCTCTTAAAACGTATCGAAAAAAAACAAACATCCGAAGCTGGTTAGTGGCTGATGGCCACCTGATTGGACAATGGCGTTCTCCGCTCAGATAGAACGGGGGCCGAGCCTCTGGCGGGGATGACTCACCAGTAGAGGAAAGCGCAGATGACCCCCACGGTAATCAGGAGCTGCATCATCAAGGTCAGGTACACCTTCCGTATGAACCCTGGAGGGAGAGAGACAGGAGGGAGTCAGACAGACAGGAGGAGTCAGACAGGAGGAGGAGTCAGACAGGAGGAGGAGTCAGACAGACAGGAGGAGTCAGACAGGAGGAGGAGCCAGACAGGAGGAGGAGTCTGACAGACAGGGGGAGGAGTCAGACAGGAGGAGGAGTCAGACAGACAGGAGGAGGAGTCAGACAGGAGGAGGAGTCAGACAGGAGGAGGAGTCAGACAGACAGGAGGAGTCAGACAGGAGGAGGAGCCAGACAGGAGGAGGAGTCTGACAGACAGGAGGAGTCAGACAGGAGGAGGAGTCAGACAGGAGGAGGAGTCAGACAGAAGGAGGAGTCAGACAGGAGGAGGAGTCAGACAGACAGGAAGGAGTCAGACAGGAGGAGGAGTCAGACAGACAGGAGGGAGTCAGACAGGAGGAGGAGTCAGACAGGAGGAGGAGTCAGACAGACAGGAGGAGTCAGACAGAAGGAGGAGTCAGACAGAAAGGAGAGAGTCAGACAGGAGGAGGAGTCAGACAGACAGGAGGAGGAGTCTGACAGACAGGAGGAGGAGTCAGACAGGCGGACAGGTCGACAGATAAGACAGATCATCAACAGCATAATACCAATACAAATAATACCGTTAATACTAATGATACGTATATTAATACTACTAATAATAATAATAATATAATACTAATACTGCTACCTATACTAATACTAAGATAAGAGTGGGCTAGGAGGAGGAGTGACAGAAGAGAGCCACACGAGAGATGGAGAAAAACAGAACAGGTGCAAGAGAGACGCGCGGTCCATATCGGGCAGCAGTTTATTACCATAAACGTGTTGAGCGGGGGGGGCTGACGGTAAGAAGCCAGGGAACCATTTTCAATTTCAAATCAATTTCGAGGAAACACAGTCACACAAATGAAGGGGTAAACATTGGCTTCTGTAGTCCAGTCACACACTCAGGGACGAGTGCTGCCCATACTAAAAGACCCCCCCCTCTCCACCCACTCTTTCCCCCCCCCCCTCTCCCACCCCACTCCTCCCCCCTCTCTCTCTCTCTCTGCCCCCCCCCCCCCCTCTCCCACCTCACCCCTCCCCCCTCTCTCTCTCTCTCTCTGCCCCCCCCCCTCTCTCTCTCTCTCCCCCCTCCACCTCTCCCCCCCTCTCTCCCTCCTCTCTCCCCCCCCCCCCCCCCCCCCCCCCGCCCGCACCCATCACCATCTCCCCCCCCTTCACACACCAACCCATCCCCCCCTCCCCCCCCCCCCTCCCCCATCACCTCTTCTCACTCCCGCGTCGCTGAAGCAGTTCTCCTCCTCCCCCTCCTCCCCCTCCGCCTCCACCCAGTACTCGGGGGGGTTGTCGGGGGACTGCACGCCCCCGTACGGTGCCTGGCCCTGGGGAAACGCCGCGTTGTCGTAGCCCCCCGGGGGGTACACCACCGCGATGCCGGACTTCTGCGCCTCCAAATGCGCCTGGGGAAGGGGGGGGGAGGGGGGGGGGGGGGGGTGCGGAGCAGAGCTGGGTGAGGCGGGTGAGGTTAGGGTGGGGGGGTCAGGGGTCGGACACCATGCTGGGTGGAGGACGTGAGGAACACCGTAGGAACTGAGTTAACGTGAATGTGTGGAGGATAGGATTCTCTGCTGGGGTGCAGCTCTCATGTTCAGTCTCATCATTCAGTGGACGTATGCATACCAGACACATATAATATATAACTATATATATATAAATATATACATCGTTTTTTTTATAATTAGTATTTTCCAATACTAATTATCTGGCTTTTCCCACACATGACATTTAATATGACGTCAGAGAAAACAAAACACCAGACACGCGCTAACACAAAACCTAAGTCAGCAACAATTCCTGAGTAGTTTTAACATCTCAAGCTTCTGTGGATATTTAATTGAGCCGTGATTTAAAAGAATAAAGTGTTGAGGCAGATCTCCCATGTATCAAGGATTGACCCCTGAAGGCAAAGGTCACCGTTCGGCCAGGGATGGTTTTAATTTGGGGGTGTACAATATGTTCAGGGAGAGACACATATAATATATAACTATGTATAGATAAATATATACTTCGTTTTTTTTATAATTAGTATTTGCCAATTTGAGAGTTTATGTATACGAATATTTTTACTAGTTGTACTTTGATTTATGGTTTCGTTTTTGTCATTACGCAACCAAATTATCTATCACAATCAATTGGTCATGTAGGTCTGCACACACCGATGCAAGTTGCCATTTGTACCTACCCTACTACAAACCAGCCTCTCCCTCTCTTTATATCTCTGTCTCTCTCTACCACTCTCGTTCTCTTTATTGATTTTATCAGCATCCTTGGAGTGATTATGGTCTGGGATTGAATTGATATGATTCTACAGGTTTATTGGGAGTGGCGGTAACTTATGTATGAGATCAAAGGTAATAAATGGAATCAACCCTAGTGAGAGCATAAAGTAATTTGGCAGCATTACGAATGTGTTTAGGCAAACAACACAGCGGATGGAACTGGTTAGAAGCCCAGGATTGCTCTGAATTCCCCTAAAGCTGAACTTAAATTGGAATGTGTGAACTAATCACCAATTACCAAACTCAATAAATCTCAATTTGGAAGCATTTCTATTTTGACCATTTCAGTATTTGTCTTTGTTAAAGCGGGGAAATTTAGACAATTTCCCCTGTTCCCCTATTTGTTCTCAGATAGGCTATATAATAATCACTGGTCTTACGAATGAGATTTAAATCTAAATTCTGATAGCAAACCAGCTCAGATCTGTCTGAACAAGGCATTTCAATTTTGGCTGAACGTTGCAAAGTTTACCATTAAGGCTGTGTTTCAGGTTAAACGGAACTTTCGATTAATAGGTACATAAAGCACTTCAAATATGTACATCATTTATAAAATGTCTCCAAAATAGTGTTAACGTCCAGTTTATGTCGGTTTTGGTAAACTCTAGAGGGCCTAAATTGTAGAACATTGTCTGTAAGGGTTTTAAATGAACACCACGTAGACTCTATACACTGATTGAAATCCTCTTGTGCAAGCCTCATCCGCTCTTAGGGAGAATTTCTCCGTAACGAATCAGGAAAATAGCTGAAACTACGCCCCTTTCTGTCTTCGGTTTCCTGCCCAGGCTGATGCCGTCTCCTCCGAGATCACTCACCTCATAGCCAATTTGGTGAGGCCTGGCGGAACCAAAGCCTGCGTAGTACGGCGGTGGATTGAACCCATAGTCGTTTCTAACTCCGTAGATTTTGGGCTCCATTCCAACAGAATCCTCGCGGCGGAAGATGCTCCACGCACGAGCTACAATGAATACAGATTATGTCAGCCACACCGCAGTATTATTTACAGTCCTTTTATACAAGATGCATCTTCCTTGGGTGACGCGCATTGTGGCTATGACTTTGATTAACCGTGGATTGACGAATCAGTAAATGAAGATATGAGACAGATGATAAGGCAGATAGGAAACACTCTGATATTTATGTAGCGTCAGCATGGCTTGAGGTTCACGGGGAAAGAGCTGTATCATATTTACAGATATTGTGTGAAGTTATTTCATGGTTTAAGTACACCATTGAACTGAGGACATGCAGGTGTCATCAACAGATATTAGTTTACACTAAAATGGATTCTACAGAGAAGTCAAAGTATCGCGTGAAATGTTTTATCTCATTACATGATCGGCTATAATAGTCCACCATCAGTTTAACAATGCTGTGGTCAGATACACTGCAAACTCAAAATGAAACAGCCAAACTCGTCAGCATCAAGCCTTTGCATTAGAATAGTCAGCCAGTAATGGCTCTTCACTTTCCACAGAGAAAGCACTGGAAACAAATAAATCCGACCTATGACCTTTTGCTAATAACAGTGACCTTCCATGAGGCATTACACCTTCTCTCAATCTCGCCTGTATAGTATCTCACACACTGAACCTGAAACGGTGCAATAAAAGTACCATTCCGCTTACAAAATACCCCATCCTTAACTATCACTTTAGGCACTACTGTCATACGATAAATGAATAAATAAAAAGGTTTTTAATAATGCGTTAACAAAGTCACCTACTTACCTGCGGTCTGACAGGGAATTAAGCCTAGCTCCTCTTCCTAGACTGTGTGTATGTGTGTGTGTGTGTGTGTGTGTGTGTGTGTGTGTGTGTGTGTGTGTGTGTGTGTGTGTGTGTGTGTGTGTGTGTGTGTGTGTGTGTGTGTGTGTGTGTGTGTGTGTGTGTGTGTGGCCTCAGGGGCCAAAGTCTACCCGCTATCAGTCCTCTCCCACAGACAAAGGAGGACTTCTGCTCGGGGAGGAGAGAGGATGTACCCTTCATTAGGCGGAATCGGGGTATTAAGAAGACATTTTTAACGCTAAAGGGCACCTATTATGCTTTTCGACTTTTATGACCTATAAACGTTGTTATAATGATTGATAGTCATATTTAACCATACACAAAAAACAATGTAGATTTTCGGGAAACTCTTCCTCTCATCTGGGCGCTTTCAGCGTTCTCTGTCAACGCTCGGTTTCGTCCTTCTCCGCCCCCTCGCCCCCCTCCTGCCAACCCAACTCCGTTGTGATTGGTTACCTTCCTTGAAGCGCGCGCGCGGGCAGATTTGACCAGGCATATGGGGGCGTGGCAGGAGTGCCTCTACGTAGATGATTTCCCGGAAATGTGAACAAGCCACCCCAGACTGTCAGCAGGGAATACGTCGAAATGCATGTACGTCATTATTTGACACTTTAGTATGGTTAAACATGACTATCAATCATTATAACAACGTTTATGGGTCATAAAAGTCAAAAAAGCATAATAGGTCCCCGTCAAACTAAATGGAGCAAGATGGCGTTGTGTCAGAGCGAAGTGTCCCCTCCCGCTCCATCTTATGTCAACGAAGATTCTGATGGGGTTTTCTATTTTTTTTTTTTTATTCTCTTAGCTACAAACCCACACATTTTCTTTACACATGTATTTTCGTACCGCAATTATCGACTGAGGAAGTTTGGATTGAAACAAAACAGGAAGAAAGTAGAAGGAAGTTCAGAGGGCTATTTGGACCGTAGTGGTGCGGTTCCACGGCGTCATTTATTACCGCGGTTAATCATTCATGGAGCCCGGGCCGCGTAGGGCCCTCCATCACCCAGTCCGCTAAACGGACTGATTCCTTCATTAAGTTACGTAACTGGGAATAAAATAATGATCAGGAATGAGTCGTGTCTGGTTGGCAAATACCGAGAATGAAGACGGAAGGTCTAGGATTGTGATGTGGTGACTAATGGCGTCCATCTTGTCGGGTGATGTCTAGCCCGGTGTGAATATAGGCGAGATGGAGAGAAGGTGTAATGCCTCATGGAAGGTCACTGTTATTAGCAAAAGGTCATAGGTCGGATTTATTTGTTTCCAGTGCTTTTGAGTCTTTTAAGCCTTACATTTTTGAAATGCCATTATCTTTTTATTGATTTTCCACACATGACATTTAATATGACGTCAGAGAAAACAAAACACCAGACACACACTAACACAAAACCAAGGTCAGCAACAATTCCTTAGAAGTTTTAACATCTCAAGCTTCTGTGGATATTTAATTGAGCCATGATTTAAAAGAATAGAGTGTCGAGGCAGATCTCACATGTATCAAGGATTGACCCCTGAAGGCACAGCGATGGTTTTAATTTGGAGGTGTACAATATGTTCTGGGAAAATGATCTCGATGATTCGATCGTCGGGATTTCTTGAAGACAACAAAATATTTGATCAAACTTTTGGTAACTTTAAAGGCACCCAGTGCAACTTTCGAGGCTTAAAAATAAACATTCAATTTCTAGTCTTTTTTACACGTAGTAAGTTTCAATAACTCCATACCATTACATACCGACATTCAAGCAGCAAAGATGAGACGAAGTTGTGTGGTGAGAACTGATAGAAAATCGATAACAACAACAATGCCGCCATTTTCTTTATTTTTTGTAACCTACAATAAATAAAGCAGGCTTCCAGTCAATGGAAAAATGGCTTCTCCCCATCGGCGATTGTTGTTGTTTACGATTTTCTATCAGTTCTCACCACACAGCGACGTCTCATCTTTGCTCCTTGAATGTCGATATGTAATGGTATGCAGTTATTGAAACTTACTACGTGTAAAAAAGACTAGAAATTGAATGTTTATTTTTCATTGAATGTTTACATAAAGTTGCACTGGGTGCCTTTAATAAGCCTTGAGTTGAATTTAGAGACTAGTGCGATACAATTACTAGTAGTTAGGATTTAGTTTGCAACCTAGGAATGAAGCCTCAACCATTACTACCAACATAAGTGAAGAGGTCTAAACACACCTACCTCATAACTCATCCCGGTTTTGATTCCAATCACACCACAGAAACAAAGATCTGATTATGCTTATTGTGTTATATTGCTTAATAGGAAATCTTCAGAACTCAAAAGTCAGATGTACTCTTAAGCATTTGGTTAGGAAGTACTATTTCCATAACCCTCCGGGGCTAACCCCCAATGGGCTCCCAGCGATGTGATCCCATTGCCATTGAACCGCCCACTCAAAATCCGAAGCTCCGCCTCCGCATGCTCAGGGTAAAAGTTGAAGGAATTCTGCAAAAACAGAAGAAAAAAAAAGGAAGCAATTCAGACATAAATAAAATATCAATAAGTCAATACAAAAAAGATAAGAATGAACGGAGAAATAAATTAATGAAAGAGAACCTGAACTGGCTGGCCTACGATGAGAGAACGCCCTCTGCTTGTCCCAAAAATCAACTGATAGATGAAGTTGGATGTGTGGTATTTTCCAGACACCTGTAATATTAACATTGTTATGCATTGTTATAATAGTAAAACAGTTGTGTAGAGTACAGTGATAAGGCCTATATGAAAAATGTACAAATGGTTGGCAGGACAATGATTGACAAGAACATAGTAGAGACGCATTTTAACCTGAGTAATTGTCTCTCCTTCAAATAAGTCCAATCTCAGTGGGGCGTGGACAGCGCGACCAATAGTTCGGTCCCACCTGGTGCCGTAACGCAACTGGAAACTAGAAGAACAACATGGGGAAACTGTGACAAAAGTTTAACAGCATAAAATAAGCACGCAAAGGGACACCCACACACAAACACACACTTTACGAATCTATTATGTTGTAAAATAATAAGAACAATAATCATTCAAGTTTTAACTCCAAAATCATATTAATCACAATAAAAGGGGAGGGGATTTCATAAAATAAGGTTAACAGTTAACAGTCAATTTCTTGACCAGGAGGAGCAGAGGGTCAAACTGACCCTGTCTCCATTTTGCCAGACAAGCTGCTCTCTGTGGTCATCTAGCGTAGATGTAGTCAGACTGAGAGGTACAGTATGTCTTACCCAGTAATGTAATTTCCAGGGTGCTCCCAGACTTTCACGCCTGTGATGCTTCCTTCTCCTGAGGTCACGAAGGGAGTTCCTCCACCTGATCCAAGGGCTGGTGAGTATGAGTAGTACTCATTGGCTGAAGATAATGAGAGAAGGACAATATATAGCTTAGCATAGCTTCAGTATAATATATGTGACATAAGTACATGCACCGACGGGAAACATTTTTTAGCAACTAATAAAACAACACAAATAATTGCAGTTCTTCCTTCTATCTGGAATTTGTATCTGAGATTCTCATCAGCTGATTCATGACCAATGGAGAGACTATCCAGTCCAACCAGTCATCGGTATGGACCAGGATACTGGCTAAAAGCCGTCACACAGTGAAGTAGGAGAGTGTTCATGTATACGAGCAAAGTGGTCTGTAACAGAGTTAGTAATAACAATAATAAAAAATAAAATAATAATAATAATTATTCCAGTTCCTACACCTTCAACATCTGACCCATGAACAAATGGCTAGAGGAAGACTATCAGACATCAAGTCAAAGTTCAAAGTTAAGTAGCATTGAGTACCGACTTGCTTTCCTCCAGAGAAAGCTTTCACAAAACCGATAAACATATTGGTAAAGTGTACTGAAACAGCAGGAAGGATCAATTACTTACGTTTTGCCAGGCAGGCAACCCAAGCCGCCGCAAACAACAGGACAGAGAGCATCCTAGATTAAAGAACAGTGAGCCGTTAAACTAAAACCTTCTCATTAGTATCAACGTCAGGGCAAATAAAGTATGCAACTACAAATTGTAAAAGATCCCAACCATACCTGTTGAACATCACAGCCGTACCTGTGAGCTGCTTCGAAGCATTTGGTTACCGCCTAACCTGTGTGTCAGACTTAAATGTACTTCCCAAACAATGCTGTCATCATTTCAGCATTCTTTGATGACGAAAAAAATGCACCAGATTCTCCTCTGCAAAAATAGCAGCATACTTCTCAATCAGCACCTCCTCTCTCTTCCAGAGTTGGGCTGGATGGTATTTGTTAAGCCATCCTTTACTGCAGTAGCCCCAGTACCCACATAAACTCCTCATAAATTGCCATAACATCTACGTTTATGAACTTCTGATAAAGAACCCAACAAACGAGGATTTCAAAATGTGTATGAAATCCCGAGTACCGAGTGTAATGTTTGCGTTTCTCACCACTTGATTACGACCTTGCCCTATGAATTGGAAAACTGAGCGGTAAGCCGTACACTCTCTAGTTCCGCTGGAGTGGGTTGTGCGGTTAAGTGTATTAACAACACAGACACAAACCAAATCCCACCAATTATCACTTTTAGAAGAATAAGAGTGTAATATAACGTTTAAATTATGAATTCAAGTGTATTCAATAAATGGAAAATTGAGATTTTTGTGGTTGGATGTAGTCATTATTCAAATAAAGTAATTGCTAAATAATAACCAGCACTTATTGTATCTTGAGTTCATTGATACAGTAATTAATAAAGCTAAATAAACGATGCATATTTTAAATGTGCCATAATTGTATTTGTTTATTATTATGGGGAATGAGCATTTGTGAAGCATCAACTGGAATTGTAGTAAAAACCGTGGAGACCTTGGTTGAACCTAATGCAAGCTCTGTGGCCGGACTGCTGTTCTGAATACACCTGCCTGCAAAATAATCTCCCTAAAAAAACCCTGGGTGGGAGAGAAGCCCTTATGTTGTACAGTGGTTGCAAGAAAAATGCTAAAAAATCAAAAAATACTTCACATTTGTGTAGTCCTGCATTGTTGTGTTGAGAGAAACAACATCATTTCCTGACTGGCACGGGGAGGCGGAGTTCCCCAACCCTTCGACATGTTTCACCCAGTGGTGTAGTCTACGTGATACGCAGGTATACGCCGTATACCCACTAGGAACGCACCAGGATTTGCGTATACCCACTTAAAAATGTGCACGGATACGTATCAATCGTCTTGTGACAGCTCTTTCACTTCTGTATTTATTTTTCGCAAATACCGGTTGGGTATAACTGCAATAAAATACTTTAAGCAGGGGAAGTTATCTCCTACATTCACCATTCATAAAATTCCCCCTGCGCGCACTGCTCGCGTTCTGCCCTGTCTCTGTTATTACGAAGCGCGAAGCGGCCCCTCCTTCTCGCGTGTGTGTGCGTGTGTGTGCGTGCGCGCGCGCGCGCGTGTGTGTGTGTGTCCAGTACTCCCATATTAATGTGTAAACCACATAATAAGTAGTCAACAGAAGACAATGTTTTAATCCCACTTTATATCTCCTTGTTACTTTTAGATGAGAACCCCCTGGCCAGCCTTTCAGACTGGGTGTCAGGCTAGGGAATTTAAAAACAGGCATCCTTGGTTAGAGTGGAGGGAAAAAAAGTTAGGTAAATGTCAGCCAACATACAGTTGGTTTGCACAATTGAAATTCATAATGTTAATCACTATGCAAATGAGAGTATAGCTAATTCATGGTCATTTTTAAGGTGCAGTAATTTCACACTTTTACACAATTCAATTAGGCCTACTGTATGGTATGTTAGATAACAACAGTAAGAGCTCAAATTAGAGCAATTGAAAGCGTGAAACATTAGTCGTCATCTCCTTCTCATGCACTGGTTAGCCATGGTTGTAAACAGTTCATTAAATTATTTTGAGTAGATTTTGTCCTTGTTTAGCATGTGCTATTGCTACTATAGATATACAAAGGACAACTTTTCATTTTTGTGTTCTATTTGTTCATACTGTTATTAAAACTGATAAACCTACTCAGCTTTCCATGATTGTTGATAATCGTTATACTCTTAAATACTCTTACACTCACCCTGCGTTGGTGAGTGTGGTGCAACACCCCATAAGCGCCACACACGTACACGTACCGGTGGGACGGGTTTGTACGAGGCTGGGAGGGAATCATCACAGTATACCCACTACAATAAAATAGACTACACCACTGGTTTCACCCAAATGCCCGCCCACAAGGTATGACCCGACATCAGTCCTGGAAATGGAATGGAATGCAGCAAAACCTGCTGTGGCTGTGTTTTAAATTTTCCTGCATCTCAATCACAGCTTATGAGAAAGAGGATAAGAGCCATGTGTGTGTATTTATTTGGAGTTCTGAGTTTAAAGTCAGAACTCTGAGATTGAAGTCAGAATTGTGACTTTAATCTCAGAATTAGATTAAAGTGATTTTCATAGTCTTTGGTTCGTTACAGGTAGCCTACCCATAATTCTGACTTTAATCTCAGAATTCTGACTTAGATGTTAGAATTCTGACTTTATTCAAAGACTTCTGAGATTCATGTCAGAATTCTGATTTTAAACTCAGAATTCTGAGTTTAGGAGCTGCACAGCATCTGAGCTGAAAAGACAGTGTAGCAAAAAAAGAACACTCTTCTAATTTAATAAGGAAAATTAATCCATAGAGAATCATTATTCATATACTTAGCTAATTGGTGGACGACCCAATATAAAGAGGTCAATGACCCTAAATGATGCGTGGGCCGCAGTAGACGATGTCCACAAAAGGTTTTAGATTAACAGCTCACTGTTACTTTAATAATAACTAACTATGTTAAATAAATCTCAATGTTTCATTTATTGAAAACATTTGAATTCATAATTTAAGTGTTGTATAAAATGTTATCTCTAGCTCTTAATGTTATTAGAATAGTGATATTTGGTGGAATTTTGTTTATGTTCTATGTACTTAATGTACTTGACCGCACTCCCCACTCCAGCGGACCTAGAGAGTGTACTGCGTACTGCTCAGCTTTCAAGTTCATAGTGCAAGTTCGAAATCAAGTTGTGAGAAACGCAACATTGCACTCTGCACTTTGCTGGGATTTACATTTTAATGAAATACAAACGTTTCATATGCATTTTAAATTCCTGTTTTGTTGAGTTCTTTATCAGTAGCTCATAAATGTAGATGTTATGGTCATTTATGATGTTTTTTTATTAATCTGGGTCCCGGGGTGATAAAGTTTGGGAACCCCTGTAGTGTAGGATGGCCACAAACACCACCCAGCCCCACTCTGGGCGAGGGGGGAGGTGGTGTTTGAGAAGCATAATGCTATTTTTGTGCTTTAAGTTTATTCAAATTGAAAGTGAAAGAAAATCTGGTGCTTTTGTTTGCTAGCCAGTCATTTAAAGAATGATAATGGATATAAGCTATTATTCTTAGGCATTGACCAAAGGCTTCGAAGTAGCTCACAAGTATGTCTGTGATCTTCAACAGGTATTCTTGTGATCTTTTAAAATGTGTTGTTGCATACAGGGCATACTTTATTTGCCCTGATGTTGATACTAAAGAGAATGTTTAGTTTACTAGATTGAAGAACAGCTCACTGTTCTTCAATCTAGGATGCTCACTATCCTGTTGTTCGCTGCGGCTTGGCAAATTTTTTTTACATTTTGCGGCTTGGCAAAATGTAAGTGATAAGTGATGATTTAACTTTGACTGATTAGTCCGGTAATCTTCCATTAGCCATTTGTTTATAATAATAATAATAATAATACATTTAATTTAGAGGCGCCTTTCAAGACACCCAAGGTCACCTTACAGAGCATATAGTCATCATTCAAAACTATGTAAAACAGACTAGGAATAAAAGGAAAGCAGAGGTTAAACATGAAGAATAATAATAATTAATAACACTCAAAGACGCCTAAAGTGAAGGGGGGACCTCACTAACCACCACCAATATGTAGCACCCACTTGGGTGATGCACGGCAGCCAATCGGTGCCAGAACGCTCACTACACACCAGCTTGAGGTGGAGAGTTAGGGATGAGGTGGAGAGTGAGGGAAAGGAACATTTAACACTATCGATAACATTTAAACAATATCTACCACATGTAAACACTATCGACCACATTTAAACACTATGGACCGCATGTAAACCCTATCAACCACATGTAAACACTATCGCCCACATTTAAACACTATCACCCACATTTAAACACTATGGACCACACGTAAACCCTATCGACCACATTTAAACACTATCGCCCACATTTAAACACTATGGACCACATTTAAACACTATGGACCACATTTAAACCCTATCGACCACATGTAAACCCTATCGACCATATATAAACACTATCGACCACATTTAAACATGTAAACCCTATCGACCACATTTAAACCCTATCGACCACATTTAAACACTATCGACCACAATTAAACACTATCGAATTATTATTCGATAGGGTTTAATTACTATTAAACTATTAATAGTTTAATACTATTAATAGAATTACTATTGAATTATGGGTCAGGTTCCAGAAGTTCAAGGTGTAGGAACTGCAATTATTATTATTTTATTGTTATTAATAACTATGTTACAGAACACTTTGCTGATATACATATACACTCTCCTACTTCACTGTGTGATGGCCATATCGGATCTTTGTCTTGGTGTTGGCTATTTGCCAGCATTCTGGTCCACACCTATGAGTGGCTAGACTGGATTGGCTTCTTGCCATGCGTCATAAGTCAGTTGGTCCGATTCCCAGATACAAATTCCATGTTTTGTATTGTTCAATTAGTTGTTTGTTAATTCCCGTTTGGCTGAACAGTTTCTTTGAATCTACAATTACATTTACATGTCAGTGTAAAGCCTTATACTGTACTGAAGCTATGCTAAGCTATATTTGTTCCTCTCTCTTTATCTTCAGCCAATGAGTACTACTCCTACTCTCCAGAACTTGGATCAGGTGGAGGAACTCCCTTCGTGACCTCAGGAGAAGGAAGCATCACAGGCGTAAAAGTCTGGGAGCACCCTGGTAATTACATTACTGGGTAAGACTTACTGTACCTCTCAGTCTGACTACATCTACGCTAGATGACCACAGAGAGCAGCTTGTCGGGCAAAATGGAGGCATGTCAGTTTGATCCTCTGCTCCTCCTGGTCAAGAAATGATACTCTAGACTTGATCAAGACTGTTACTCCTTAACCTCTGCCATGCTGTGAGTTTGTGTCATATTTATGAATAACAACATTTCAGGAAACCCCCTCTCCTATTTAATATGATCTTTATAATTTTGACTATAAATCATTATTGTTATTATTATGACGGCTATCATTAAATATTCCTATAGTGTGTTTTTATGTGTCTGTTTGTGTGTGTGTGTGTGTGTGTGTGTGTGTGTGTGTGTGTGTGTGTGTGCGTGCGTGCGTGCGTGCGTGCGTGCGTGCGTGCGTGCGTGCGTGCGTGCGTGCGTGCGTTCGTGCGTTAATTAATGCACTTGTGCTGTGCTGTTACACGGTTTTCCCATGTTATCTTTTTCTAGTATCCAGTTGCAGCATGGCACTATAGGTGGGCCCATGTTCTCGGTCGCGGCCGCACCAGTGAGCATCAGAGATTGGACCAAATTGAAGGAGAGGCCATTATTCAGGTTAAAGTGCGTCCATCATATGGTCTTGTCAATAAATGTCCTGGCAACCATTGGAACAATTCTCATATAGGCCTTATCACTGTACTTTGCACTACTGTTTTATTTCCATAATAATGATTTGATGGAATTATGATTAGTGTGTGTTAATATTAAAGTTGTCTGAAAAATACAACCCATAACACTACATCTACCAGTTGATTTTTGTGACCAACAAAGGATGTGTTTTCATCGCAGGCCAGCCAGTTCAGGTTCTCTTTCATTTTTTTTTCCCCCCTGTTCATTCTTATATACATTTATTTTTACAATGAGTTATCATGTCCGAATTGCTTCCTATTTTATTTTATTTTTCTCTGTTTTTGCAGAAGTCCTTTTACTTTTACCCCAAGCATGCGGAGGCGGAGCTTCTGATTGAGTGGGCGGTTCAATGGCGCTGGGATCACATCCCTGGGAGCCGCTTGGGGGAGGGTCTATATGGAGGACCCAATGCAGGACGCACACCATGGAGTGACCACTTATCAACCATAAAAATCGGATCTCACTTTGGTGTTTCTATGATTTCCTTTAAAATTAGAGCACAATAATCATAATCAGATCTTTGTTTATGTGGAGTGATTGGAAGGAAATCAGGGATGAGTTGTGAGATGGGAAAGTTTAGACCACCTCACTAATGGTGGTAGTAAGGGTTTAGGCGTCATTCTTATATTGCAAGTTAAATCCTAACAACTACTTTTTTATCAATACGACTAGTCTCTAAATTGTAAGGCCTATTAAAGTTAGTCTTCAATAAATCTTAAGGACTGCCACAACATTCCTCCCACAACATATTGTACGCCTCCAAATGAAAACCCTCTGTGGCCAAACTGTGTGTGTCTCGTGTTTTGCTTTGTTTTACCTCATATTAAATGTGTGGAAAATCAATAAAATAATAACGGGACCACAAATAATGCAAGGCTTTAAAGCCATTTGTCAATATATTTTATTACAAAATCATATGTGGTTTTTATATATAGGCCTAGTTTAATAATAATCTTCACGACAAATGATTATTTTATGATAATCTGCCATGAAGATTTTAATAAAATTGTAATAATCTTCATGGTCTACTGCTTTTTTGTAGGCTACCTGTATTTGAAGGATTTCATGCTGCGGAGAGAGTTGTCAAAAATATATATAATTTTACTTTTGAAAACACAGTTTCAAAAGTATATAGATTAAACATTTAGTCTTCTAAGCTTTACGTTCCTTTGGGATCCAATTATTACTTAATTGATTGTCCACACATGACATAGAATATGAGGTCAAAGAAAAACAAAACATGCGACAAACACATCACAAAACCATAGCCATCAAATACCGCTGAGTAGTTTTAAGATCTAAAGCTTATGAGGATATTTAAATATGACTTGAATTGGCCCCATGAACGTGTGGCACAGATAGCTCCATGTGTGGAATATGTATAGTTGATACAATTGTTTTTGTAGAGAATTGGCGGGATGAAATGAAGGAAATGGTACAATTTGCAGAGGGATGGATTTCAATTGGAGGCGTCACTTTGGACCACGTAACACCTTTTTTACAAATCAAATAATCGAGATAGGCTTACTTTAACTTCAATACGCCTTGAGTTTAATTTAGATACTAGTGCATAGATAAAATAAGTAGCAGTTAGTTAACATTCGTCAAGTGTTCATACCATTCCCAACTCACAACTCATCCCTGTGTTCATTCCAATCACTCCACAGAGACAAAAATCGGAACATGCTTATCATGCTTTATTGATAAGTAGGATATCATAGAAACTCAAAAGTTGAATCTACTTTTAAACGTGTAGTTCAATTCATTTCATGGTTGGTCTGCCCCTGTGTTGCCCTGTGGATTGACTATCCCCCAATGGGCTCCAAGGGATGTGATCCCTTTGTCGTTGGACCGCCCACTCAACATCCGGAGCTCCGCCCTAGCAAACTTGGGGTAAAAGTTAAAGGACACCTGCAAAAACAGAAAAAAAATGATTCAGACATAAATTAAATATTGATAAGTCAATGCAAAAAAGATAAGAATGAACAGAGAAATAAATAAAGGAAAGAGAACCTGGAATGGCTGGCCTGCGATGAGAGAACGCCCTCTGTTGGTCCTGAAAGTTAACTGATAGATGTAGTCCACGGGGTTGAATTTTCCAGACACCTGTAATATTAACACACAAACATCAAAAGCCATCTCATTGTTATAGTAGTAAAACAGTAGTGCAAAGTACAGTGGTGAGGCCTCTATGAGAAATGTAGCAATGGTTGCCAGGACATTGATTGAACAGAACATAGCATAGACACATTTTAACCTGAACAATGGCCTCTCCTTCAAATAGCTCCATGCTCAGTTCACTGGTGGTGACAATACCAAGAACACTGCCCCAGTTGGCGCCATGACGCAACTGGATACTAGAAATAAAACATGGGAGAACCGTGTAAAAAGTGTCACAGCATAGAACAACTTCATAACACGGGAAAGGTAAGGAGTAATCAGTCTTGCTCTAGCATAGAGTATACTTTTTTGAGAAGGAGGAGCTCAGCAGAGGATCAAACTGACATGCCTCCATTTTGCCAGACAAGCTCCTCTCTGTGGTAAGCTAGTGTTGATGTAGCCACTGACAGAGGTACAGTATCTCTTACCCAGTTATGTGACTATTAGGGTGCTCCCAGACTTTCACGCCTGTGATACTTCCTTCTCCTTTGGCAGAGAAGGGAGTTCCAGCCCCTAATCCGATGGCCGAAGAGTACGAGGAGAACTCATTGGCTGAAGATAAAGAGAGAGGAACAATCAATAGCTTAGTCGGCATAGCTTCAGCATAATACATATGATATGAGGACTGACACTGACATGAAAACGTAATTGTAATTTTAAAGAAACAGTGTAACCAAACGGAATAAAAAACAACAACTATAATAAAACGATAAAAAGAATTGCCTTCCATCTGGAATTTGTATCTGAGTATCGGACCCTTTGACTTATGATACATGGCAGGAGCCTATCCAGGTCTTGACCAGGATGCTGGCTAATAGCCAGCCCAAAGACAAAGCTTTCAAAACCGTCATGGCCTTCACACAGTAGTAGATACATATATGAGCAAAGTGTTCCTTGACAGGGTTAGTAATAATAATATATATAAAAATAAAATATGAAATAATAATAATTGCACTTCAACTTCAACTTCTTGAACCTGACCCATGAACAAATGGCTAAAGGAAGATCATCAGTTAAAAGTTAAGTAGCAATGAGTACCGACTAGCAGAGAAGCTTTCACAGAACCGATAAACATATTAGTCAAGTGTTCTGTAACAGCAGGATGGATCCATAACTTACATTGTGCCAGGCAGGCAACCCACGCCGCAGCGAACAAAAGGATAGAGAGCATCCTAGATTGAAGAACAGTGAGCTGTTAAACTAAAACTTCCTCATTAGTATCAACAACGAGGCAAATAAAGTATGCAACTAGACATTTTTAAAGATCACAACCATACATGTTGAAGATCACAGCCATACCTGTTGATGGGATCTGTGTGATGTTTCAAAGCTTTTGGGTTATTGCCTCACCTGTTGGGGGAACTTAAATAGCTAGCTTATTTTACAACCATTGTTATCTTATCAGCATTCATAAATGAAGCACAAATGAAAAATGCTTAGGCAAAAGCATAAGCATTTTTTCCACTTCGAAAATGTTTGAGATTGTTCAACGGGAACAACAAAAGTAAACCAGGAAATAAATGTAAGAATTCGAAGGACCATGGATGTAGTAACTGTCTGCCAATGACAAGTGCCTATAACTATAGACTGCAATGTTACACACTTTCCTTTGGAAGTTAACTATGGATGATGTCAATGATGGAACTGAGCCTATACGCAATCATGTGAGTTTATCACTCAACGTCATATTTATCGGCAAGAACTGTTCCAAGCTCAACTTCTTATTATTATAATCCTCTTATTTTACTCGAACAAGAAGAGCCAGGGTCTGCTGCGACGATGCCTCTGTTATATGAGTTTACGTTTCATGAAGAAAGGTCACTGCTCAGTTTGAAGTTCACAGTTGAAGTTCGTAAGGAAGTGATGAGAAATGTAACATTACACTCGGCACATTGCTGTGATGTGCATTTTAATGAAATTAAAACATTTTATGGGCATTTTAAATTCCTTGTTTGTTGACACCAACGGGTCCTGTGGAACAAAGTGGTAACCATTTCTCTACAAACTTTGGGACCTAATTTATTCCACAATGTTTAACCTAGAGACACTATTCCACTTTAAACGGGTATGTTACCTTGGAATTGATCGCTATTAATTTTCTTATTAAAATGTTTTATACTTTTGAAAATATTCTACTTAAAAACTTTAAAGATTTTACAATGGAGGTCAATCCCCTGAGACTACATCAGACTTCGCACCTCGGTCAATTATTAAATATATATCACTATATCACTGAAACTATCTTGGGCTTCTAAACTATAAGAAAATTAAGCAATGTGTTTTATTGTTTATTGTAGCCTACTTTATTATTATTATTATTATTACCCAACTTTATTGCTTGGACATGGTTGTTGTTGTCATTTTGGCAACTCTATCCGCACTTTCAAATCGTTTTATTGACAACTCTCTCTCCGCAGCATGAATTCCTTCAAATACAGATGCAATAAAGCAATAGACCATGAAGATTATTCAAATGTTATTATAATTTTCATGGCAGATTATCATAAAATAATAATTTGTCATGAAGTTTATTCCACAAATGTGAAAATCATATATGATTTTATAATATATTTATGTTGACAAAGTGACAAATTTTGTCCTTGCATTTCTTGTGATCCAATTTTTATATTAATGATTATCTACACATGACATTTAATATGACGTCAAAGGAAATAAAACATGAGACATACACAACACAAAACCAAAGACAGCAAAAACCACTGAGATATTTGGATATTTAATTATGACTGAAATGTGTAGAATGTGTTTAGTCTATACAATTGTTTTTGTAGAGAATTAGTGGAATGAAACATCAAGAGCAGAGTCCTCCTTTAGTTAGGCAAGGCAATGTTTATGATTAAACCACTATTCAAACATGAGGCCCTTCATAGTGTTTGCAAAGATATAATTCATATGCACAAATTATTTTAAGGACAATCATTAAAATATAATTTCTTAGAAATTTTAAAGGGTTTAAAATATTTTAAACTATGCAGATCTCACATCTATCCAGGATTGACCCCTGAATGAAAAGGTAATTAATAGACTAGTGTATAGATCAAATAAGTTGTAGTTAGGTTTTAGTTTGCAATATAAAATGCAGCCTGAAGTGGTCAAACCAAGGTCAAACCACATCCACCTCACAACTCCTTCATGTGTTCATTGCAATCACTTTGCAGAAACCAAAATCTGATTTGAAAATCAATCTTTCATCAGCCGAATGAAAGATCGAGAGCAGAGACATCGTTCAGTTAGGCAGGGCAAGTTTATTATAAACCGCAGATCAAACATGAGGCACTTCATAGTGCTTTGCAAAGGAAGGACCACATTTAAAAAAAAAAAAAATTCATTAAAAGCTTATTTTTTTACGAAATGTAAAAAAGAGTGAATGTAGTGAAGACATTTTTTAATAAATGCTGTGTTCACATTTTTTTTGGAGCAGAAGCAGATCTCACCCACAAGGATTGACCATTGAAGGCAAAGGTGATTAAAGGACGAGTGTTGGATCAAATGAGTTGCAGATAAGTTTGGGTTTGCAAAGTAAAAATGCAGCCTTAACCATTACTGCCAAAGTTATTAAAGTGGTCAAACCACATCCACCTCACAACTCATTCATGTGTTCATTCCAATCACTTTGCAGAAACAACAATCAGAATATGCTTATAATGCTCTTTTGCTAATTGGGAAATCATACAAACTCAAAAGTCTAATGTACTTTTAAACGTGTAGTTCAGTAGTATTCGTTTTAAACGTTTGGTTTGTGCCCCCGGGAGTGACTATCCCCCAATGGGCTCCCAGCGATGTGATCCCAATGGTATCAAACGTCCCACTCAGCATCCGAAGCTCCTCCTCCATCTGCTGGGGGTAAAAGTTAAAGGATACCTGCAACAACAGAGAAAAACATACAAATCAATAACTAAATAAAAATAAAGGATAAAGATAAGAATGAACAGGAAAATAAATAAATGAAAGAGAACCTGTATTGGCTGGCCTGCGATAAGAGCACGTCCCATGCTAGTCTCAAAAATCAACTGACAAATCCGGTCCTTTGGGTTGAATTTACCAGACACCTGTAATATTAACACACGCACATCAAAAGCCATCTCATTGTTTTAGTGGTAAAACAGTATTGCAAAGTACATTGAATGTACCAATGGTTGCCAGGACATTGATTGACAAGAACATACTTTAGACGCAGTCTAACCTGAGTAATGGTCTCTCCTTCAAATAGGTCAATGCTTAGTTCATTGGTGCTGATGAGACCAAGAAGTACGCCCCAGTTGCTGTCATGACGCAACTGGATGCTAGAAGGCAAACAGGGGAAAATCGTGCAAAGAGTGTAACAGCATAAGACAAGTGCATTAATTAACGGAAACACACACACACACACACACACACACACACACACACACACACACACACACACACACACACACACACACACACACACACACACACAAACGCACCATCACACACTATAGGACTCTTTATTATTGTAAAACAATAATAGCAATAATTATTCAGAGTCATTACTATAAAAAAATCATATTAATCCTAACTAATCCTGTTGATGCAGCCAGACTGTGAGGTACAGTACGTCTTACCCAGCAATGTGGCTATTAGGGACCTCCCAGACTTTCACGCCTGTGATGATTCCCTCTCCTGAGGACAAGAAGGGAGTTCCAAGCCCTGATCCGACGGCTGGAGAGTACGATGCGAACTCATTGGCTGAAGATAACGAGAGAGGAACAATTCATAGTTTATTAGGCATAGCTTCAATATAATATGTATTAGATAAGGACTTACACTGACATGTAAATGTGTAGCCAAATGGACAATATAATACAAATTATTGCCGTCCATCTGATATTTGTATCGGACCCTTGGACTTATCACACCTGGCAAGAAGCCTATCCAGTTCAGCCACTCCAGAACCAGAATGCTGGCTAGTAATAATAATAAAAATAAAAATTGCAGTTCCTCCACCTTGAACTCATGTAACCTGACCCATGAACAAATGGTTCAAGGAACACCATCAAAGTTAAAAGTTAAGTAGCATCGAGTATCGACTAGCAGAAAAGCTTTCATAAAACCGATAAACATATTAGTTAAGTGTTCTGTGGCAGCCGGATGAATCTATAACTTACATTGTGCCAGGCAGGCAACCCACGCCGCAGCGAACAAAAGGATAGAGATCATCCTAGAATGAAGAACAGTGAGTCGGTAAACTAAAGCGTTTTAATTAGTATCAACATCAGGGAAAATAAAGTATGCAACTACACATTTTAAAAGATCACAACACTACCTGTTGATGGGATCTGTGAGATGTCGCAAAGCTTTCTGTTATTGCCTCCCCTGTGGGGGAACTTAAATAGCTAGCTTATTTTATAACCATTGTTATCTTATCAGCATTCATTAATGGAACCCGAAAGCACAACAAGACAGCAAAATCCAATGAGTAGTTTTAAGATCTGAAGCTTCTGAGGATGTGTACATATTATTTGGCACTATGACTTTGTGCCAAAGATAGCTACATGCGTAGAATGTGTTTAGTAGATAAAACCGTTTTTGTAGAGAATTAGCAGAATGAATAAATCGAGAGCAGAGTCATAATTTAGAAATGCAAGGAAAGTTTATTATAAACCACCGATCATACGTGGGCCCTTCATAGTGATTTGCAAAGGAAGAATTCATGTGTCCTAATTTTTTAAGGACAATCATTAACAGATAATTTTTCAAATAGCCTTAATGTCAAATGCAAGAAATAAAAAAGGTTTTATGTAGTGAAGACATACAGTTTTAATTGAAAGCCGTGGCAAACAGACCCCTATTCAAGCCATAATTTGAAAGAAAAGTCTCAAGGCAGAGCTCACATGTATCGAGGATTGACCCCTGAAGGGAAAGGTACAATTTGGCGAGGGACGGTTTCAATCGGAGGCATACAATATGTTCTGGGAGCAAGGTTGTGGTGGATGGTGTGGCCGTTAGAATTTCTTGAAGAAAAGAAAATTTCAATTTATTTGATAAGTAAAAGAAAATGAAAGGGTTTTAAGTGGTCCAAAATTTGATCAAACTTTGGACCACTTTTTTTTCTAACCCTAATTTTTTTTTACTTATCAAATAAATTGAGATAGGCATATGGTTATATAAGTTCGATAAGCCTTGCATACAATTTAGAGACTAGTGTATAGGTACATTAAGTATTAGTTAGGATTAAATTTGCACTATGAGAATGAAGCATTAAACATTACTACAAACATTAATGAAGTGGTTTGATTACAACCAACCCACCTTACAACTCATTCCTGTGTTCATTCCAATCACCTCACAGTAAAAAAAATGTGATTTTGCTTATTGGGTTCTATTGCTAAATAGGAAATCATAGAAACTCAAAAGTCCAATGCAGTTTTAAGCGTTTGGTTGACGAGTTGTCATTCCATGGCGTCGTCTGCCGTTGGGTCCACCCCATAGAGTCTCCCCCAATGGGCTCCCAGTGATGTGATCCCAGCGCTATTGAACCGCCCACTCAGCATCAGAAGCTCCGCCTCCGCATGCTTGGGGTAAAAGTTAAAGGAGTTCTGCAAAAAAAAAAATATATATTTTTTTTTTAATAACTCAATACAAAAATGATAAGAATGAACAATGAAGTAAATAAATGAAAGAGAACCTGTAATGGCTGGCCTGCGATGAGAACACGACCTTTGTTGGTCACAAAAATCAACTGATAGATATAGTTGGATGGGTGGTATTTACCAGACACCTGAAATATTAACACACTGACATCAAAATACATCTAACTGTTGTAGGAGTAAAAAGTACAGTGATGAGGGCCGACATGAAAAAATGTACCAATGCTTGCCAGGACAGTGATTTACAAGAAGATAGTATAGATGTATTTTAACCTGAATGATGGCTTCTCCTACAAATAGGTCCAATCTCTCTTCACTGGTGGTGACTCGACCGTTAAGATGGCCCCATTTGGTTCCATGACGCAACTGGATACTAGAAGTAAAACATGGGCAAACCGTGTAAAAACTGTAACAGCATAGAACAAGTGCATTAAGTAACACAAACACAGACACACACACACACTATAGGTATCTTTAATGTTGTAAAATAATGATAACAATAATGACTTATAGTCCTAACAATAAAAATCACATTAATCTAGGGAGGGTGGGTTCGTAAAATGTGAGAAGTCAAGGGGCCCTATTTTAACAGTCTGAAACGCGAGTGAGAAGCGCCAAACGCAAGTAGCTTTGTGGGCGGGTCTATGGCGATGATTATACCGGCAGATAAATTACTCTTGCGCCCAACGCAAATCTAAAAAGGGTTGCCCTCAAATAGCCTAATTACCCGTAGGTGTGGTTTGGGCGTAAAGTGCAATAAACCAATGAGAGTGCCAGATCCCATCCCCTTTAAGAGCCATGAGCGCATTTGAATCGGACGAGTTGATAGTTTGACAGCGCGTTTGCAGTCTCCGATGAGACAGATGCATGACCACATGAATTTTAAACTTGAAATGGCTCAGTTTATGGCCAAATAATATGGCCTATTTCACACATGGAATAGCGTTTTCTTCCACAACTTCAGAAATACTGATTCCTCAAGAAAATTTCGGCAAAGAAAACTTAACACACATATGATATGCGGTAACTCTGGTTCTATTTAATGATATACACAATACATTAACAAACATTGTTTCTTGCCAGTATTGTATGCACTATCGTTATCGTCTTGTGTTCCTATACCCGTGTCACCCCGTTAATATACATTGCCATGGACGGTATTATGCGTTAAGTGTTTAGTTTGCGTGTGTTTAAACAGATGGAGGCACAGCCGCGCACCCGCAATCATTAGTTATTTTTTAAACATACAAACACACACGCGCCCGCATTCATTCATTCTTTTTAACACTCACTCGCGGTAAAACAATGTTTTCGCACAATCAAATACTCAATCTTAAAAGTTATGGGTTTGTACACAATGTCTTTGTTAAAAAAATATGTGTTTGCTGTACGGTGTTTGCAAATGCATGGATTTAAAAGTAGGAACATATTACCGCCGTATCAGCTGTTCTTTCCCAAATAATTTACCAAGAATGTGTGGCTAGGTAGATGAGAGAAGCAAAGTGTTTGCGCGAGGTGCACAAGCAACATTATGCATGCGCCCTTAAAATAGCATCTGAACAACGCGCCACTGACTTCGAACCAGGTAATTCCTAGTTTGTGGCGGAATTGTTTTCTGAAACTGCAAAATAGCACCAGGGAACGTTTGCGCCAGAACACGCCTCCTCCCTTCGCTGAACTGCCCCTTGGGGCGCAAGATCATTCCCTCATTTACCGACGCGTGACGGTGGAAGGAAAAGAACGCTCCGCGCCAGTTGCAAACTAGCAACCACACAAGCGTCAGTGTAGAAAGTCAATTGCGCTGGATGCAAGATATGGCCCAAGGAGTAGACAGTCTTGCTTTAGTCTAGAGTTAGTCTAGACTAAAGTCTTGCTTTAGTCTAGAGTATACTTTCTTGACCAGGAGGAGCAGAGGATCAAACCGACATGCCTCCATTTTGCCAGAAGTGCTGCTCTCTGTGTTAAGCTAGTGTTGATGCAGTCAGACTGAGAGCTACTATGTCTTACCCGGTAATGTGACTATTAGGGTTCTCCCAGACTTTCACGCCTGTGATACTTCCTTCTTCTTTGGACGAGAAGGGAGTTCCACTACCTGATCCAAGGGCTGGAGAGTATGAGTAGTACTGATTGGCTGACGATAAAGAGAGAGGAACAATACATAACTTAGTAGGCATAACTTCAGTATAATATTTATTATATAAGGACTTACACTGATGTGTAAATGTAGTTGTAATTTCAAAGAAACAGTGTATCGGAACGAAAACAAAATAATGCATAAACGTATCATGCAAATAATTGCTACCCTCCTTCTATCTGGAATTGTATCAAAGAATCAGACCCATGAACAAATGACCAATGGCTAGAAGACTATCCAGTCCGGCCAAACATGGCCCAGGATACGGGCTAAAAGCCAGCCCAAAGAGAAAGCTTATAAAACAATCATGGCAGTCATACAGTGAAGTAGTAGAGCTTGTTCTGGGTAAGTAAAGAACTTGAACTTCTAGATCCCGACCCACAAACAAATGGCTAAAGGAAGTCTATCAGACTATTCAGTCCAAGTTTAAAGTTAAGTAGCATTGAGTACCGACTAGCTATCCCCAAGAGAAAACTTTCAAATAACAGATAAGCCAGATAATAAATGTTAGTAAAGTCTTCTGTAACAGCACGGTGGATCTGTTTCTCACATTTTGCCAGGCAGGCAACCCAAGCCGCAGCGAAAAACAGGAAAGACAGCATCCTAGATTGAAGAAAAGTGAGCTGTTAAACTAAAAACTTTCAACAACATAAGCTCAAATAAAAGTATGCAACTACACATTTTAAAAGATAGCAACCATACCTGTTAAAAAATAACGCCCGTACCTGTTGATCCTATCAGTTAAGCGTCTGGTTTCCGATTTCTGTTATTTCCTCATCTGTGGGGGAACTTAAATAGCTTGCTAATTTCACAACCAAAGTGAGCTCGCCAGCATTCCTAAATGACATTCAAACAGAGGTAAAAGCTTTTTTTTCACCTCAAAAATGTTCAACAGGAAAAACCCTGTTGAACCAGGAAATAAATGAGTCTGGGAAACATTGATGTAGTAACTGGTCGCCGATGTCCTAAACGACATTTGGTCTGCCAAACAAAGAGAAAAGCTTCTTTTTCAATTAAAAAATGTTCAACGGGAACAACCCAAGTAAACCAGGAGATAAATGTAAAAACATTGATGTAGTAACTATCTGCCGATGACATGTGTTTATTGGAGTGCCATTGGAGCCTAATAATCAAACAGGGGAAAACGCTAAAGCGTATTAATAACATACAGTCAATCATCAACATGTAATGCATAGGAATCTTTAAATTTAGTTGTAATAGGTTAACCCCGACCACCTTTTTACAGAAATCCAAATGTGCACGTTACTTGGGGCAATGAGATGAGTGTCCCCCAAATCCATTTTGAGTAAATCCGAGCCATGGGTTCGAGAGCAAATGCCGTTAATGCACAATTTTCAGCATTAGCCCTTAGCTAAGCATTTCTTTAAATTCACACCTTGATATAATTCCTGAAGCTATTGGCCCAAAACTTGGCACACTTATTAAGGGGGGGGGTGGCTTCTACTTGTGTATCTAGTTTGTTTGATCAAGATCCCAATAAGGATCTGAGTAAAGCCTAGGCCCTAGGGCATGTGTACGACATTTGAAGTAATTTGCACTTTGAAGAAATGTCTTGTTTTCCAAATCTTCACTGTACAGAAAAAAAATCAAGATGTACATTATGGGTACAATAGCCAAACAGTACATTCAGACAAACTTTGCAGTACAAGACTAATAGGAGACACGCCTATTTTCTGTCCCAGACCTTCATCAGGGATGCATCATTACACTTAATAAACGTAGGCTTACGAGGGCACAACAAACCCAGCAAAATAATAATGTTGTTCTAAGAGCTAAACACGAAGCAAAGCGCAGCATTCCTGTTGTGTGATCTTGACATAAAGACTAAACTGGATCTGTAGCATTTCTGGGCAAGGAGCAGCAGCTATTTCCATTGACACAGGTGGCCACAACCTGGTAAGCAACTGCAGGTTGATCTGACCCAGTAATGTAACGGTGGATCACCTCCCAGTCTCTGACGACCATGATGGATACTTCTGGAAGAGCTGAAGCCGCATCCAATACTATTTCCACGGGCTAGAGAGTAGGAGAAGTGTGTACTGCCTGGAGCAGGGATGGGCAACTGGCGGCCCGCGGGCCGCATACGGCCCGCATCCTCACTCAGTCAGGCCCGCACATAATTAAAAAAAATACCTAAAAAAACTAAATAAATAAATAATAATTGATCGAGTTACAGAAAACTCGGTCATGAAAAATGAGAAGAATTCATAGAATTCAAAGGCAAACCCATGCGTCTAGTTTGATTAGAAACTATATCAGTCATTAAAGATATCCACTTAAGTCGCCACTACAACTACTACAATTGCAATGAATATCATGCTTGTTGGGTTTGAGTTTATTGAGTTGTTGCACTTAATGTTGGGCCACGGTTTTTCAGTTTTGTGACATGATTGAATGAAAAAGTATGTGACCCCTATGCACTGATCAAAATACTGACCATTCATGTGGCTGTTTGAGCATGGAAAACATGAAATGAATGCATGTTGGTTAAATTAACATACCGTACATAGGTTATGATTTTGGAAGATTTTTTAGGTAGTGGCCATCCCCAAAATGCACCAGAATACAGGAAATCATATCTACCAAATTCAAAATTGTGTAGCTTCTCTCAGCTCACGTTTAGTTGAAGTGTGCAGTCATGTTGCCCTCTGATGGTTATGATGAAAAATGTGGCCCTCTTTATCATGAAAGTTCCCCATCTCTGGCCTGGAGGGAGGGAGGGAGGGGGGGAGGGGGAGAGGCAGGCTCCAGCAGCCTCAGTGACAGCAGTATTGAGCATGTTCTAAATGAAAGAACCATAAGTGGATTGCCTGAAGTTATAAGTAATAAGAACATGCCTAATGGAATAAAAGCAACCAAGTTAACCCAAAGTAAAGAAAAAAAGAATTTCCAAATGCTACCTGTGTGCTATCAGTGAGCCATCCAAAGCTTTAAATCACCTCCACACCTGGGAATGAGACTTTGAGTACTTCAAGTTCCACCCCCATTGCTCTCCTGTAGTCTTTGATTTGTTGATAAAGGAACAAGTTCTCTGGATGTTTGCTCGAGTTTGCAAATATGCTTGTTAATGCAAAAAATGGACCTAGGGACGCACAATTAGGACATCATTTCATCAGTAGCATGGTAGTAAGTATAAAGAAAAAATAAATAAATAAATAATAAAGGAAATAAATGAAAGATTCAAAGAGATTCAAGATTAAAAGGTTTTTATTTGTAACATACTCATACAGGATGTGCAGTGAAATGTTTTTGTGACATTTCACAAAATTTATGGAATGGAATCTCCCTGAGATGCCGAGAAGGAAACATTTTGACCTGCTGACTCAGAATCAGGTTTTTTTTTGGCATACCCTACCCAAAAATCCTTAGGTGGCAAAGTTTCAGGCATTTTCTGGAAATATTCTGAAACTCTTTGTTGAGTTTCCAAAGCTTTTTCCAAAACAGTAAGTGGGCGAACCGATTGATGGCGTTCCCTCGGATTCGTGCACGGATTTGCAATCCATGCGCCCTCATCTGTTCTTTCGCAAATTGACCAGCATTGGGCAGCAATTACCACTTTTACCTAACAATGCACATAAAAGCCTTGAAAGCTCTAAAGCAAAGCTAAGTCAATATCACTGATTTCACTATCAATAAATCATATAATAAATCAATAAATATGAATGGGTTTCAATGGAGAGAAAGTGATTAGATGAATGATGCTTGCCAAGTCGCAAGAATTTTGCTGTGCTGAAGCAATTTGGTACATGCAACAATAAACACACTTTGACTTTGATTATTTTCTGGTCCCAGTCTTTATATGGCCTGTTGTTTGTGGATTTAAATTATAATTTTCCATGCAAAGATAACAAATTCCTGAAGAAGTTTGATGATGTTAGGTTTTGTGTGAGGCCGCTTTGTGAACTACAGCCAGCACTCGAGTTGAGGGGGGGATGAAGGGACACAAATTGATGTCACGTCAATCAGCGACATAGAAACGCAGCCTGCACAGGTGATTTCAGCATCATGGCCCAGCGACAAGGAAAGCTTGATCTGAGGGAATTCGGCTTTAGAGGACAAAAGGTACCACGGAAGGTAAGTCAAGAGAGACTAAAGTGAGGCGTGACTACTGAAAATATGGTAAAATATGATCAAATAAGAGCGATGGCTACTTATTTTATCCCAAAAAATATATAATATAATAATAATAAAAAATATTATTATTATCAAACCGTTGGTCTCCCACCATATGCGCTGTCATCAGCACAAACGATCTGTCCCTAAAAGTTAAAATCCATAGTGAACCTATAGTGAACCTGTGGGCTCGGATTGTGAATCCGAAGTCACGGTTTGTGAATCCGAGCGCACAGACTTACAGCCGTGAGTACCAACAGTGCCTCCTTCTCTGGGGGCCAACTGCTGTGAGGCCTCCTCGGCAGACTGCCCCATTACACTTCCAAGTAGCTTGCCTATACGTGTACCGTTGTATCGGCAAGAAAATATACGGTCAGGTCTGCTTTTTATTTCTATTTATTCGAAGGGACAATGCATCTTAATAAACATTTCTGTAAATATGCTAGATTTAGCCTAATGGCTAGTAACCATCTGCAGTCTTTGGCCAGATGTAACAATAGGCTCCCTAAAAAGCAAATAACAAATAACAAGAAGATAAAAAAACACAACACATTAACTAAGATAAAAGCAACAGATAAAACATTAATTATAACCACATACAAGTATTCAGTAGTTTAAGCCATAAAATACATAAATCATGCAGGACAAACCAGAGCCAGCATCAGACAAATACAAATAAAAAGATAGACTAGGACTTATAGAAACATCAGATGTGTTAGACATCGAAGCAGTAGCCCACCAAAGCAACGAGGCACTTTTAAAGGCACTTTTCCTTAATGGAATAATGCAGTTCCCTCTCGTGACTCCTATTGTGATCCGATGTGGATTTGTTCTATAATTAACAAATTCTGAGTGGAGGGGGGATATGCCATGTATGATTTTGTAGAAGAGACATGCGTTTTTGTGCCTAATCATGTTTTCCTAGCTCGATAGATTGTATTTTCTTAATATTGATTGTGATGGAAATCTCTCAAAACAGTACTGGGCCAGAAAGTTGGTAAGGGCAACTAAAACATGAGTTTGCAGATTAGACTCTGGTTTGCAGGCTATAGAATTACACAGTAGTCGACCTGAAAGGGACCTTCTAAAAGAAAGATAAGGACGATAAATTACCGGCTTACGTCTAATGTCGGAAAATCTGAAAGAATGCACAATGGACCCAATCCATTTGATAACCCTGATAATATTACTAACTATGTTCCCGTCAATGTGTACTTCCTTGTTGGCGCTAATTATGCGATAGCCAAACATAAAAAGCAGAATATTTGTTTACATGACCTGTAAGATCTCGAGCATTAATCATGGCCCGATAACAAATTTGGCCATGATTGCTGATCTTGCAAATGGCCCTGATATAAAGCAGCGTACTATAGCAGGTCAGTGCGTTTCAATAACCAAAAAGTTGCTTAAGTCGTGATCTGCTCGATATTGTAGTACCAAAAGTACAAATCTTAATCACGAAATAAACCACTGTCCGATAATACTTTCCAACCCTGTTTACAAGTGAACCTTAATACAAAAAGACAACAGCAGGGAATAGGTCCACAAATAAAAGTACAGCATTTCTGTAAAATAATATGTAACATGGGAAATCACAGACTACAGGTTGAATAATTCGAAAACATAAAAAACAATTAAAAATAAATTATGTTTTTAATCCAGTAATCATGCTTTGGTGTGGTCACTCTTATTAACAAAATAAAAAAGTATTTAGGCTTAACAACTCAAAATCCTTATTAAAAATGAAAACCTTTGGAATTTAATAAGATCGGAAAGCTAATTATCAGCCGGTGCTAATTATTCCCTAGGGTGGTTGGTTGATGGCCGGGGTGGCCTGCCCCGTTGTGATTGGCTATCTGGGGAGCATGTCCTGCAGATCTGCAACCACGTAGGCCACCACGGCCCACAATGCCGAGCAGCGGTCCATAGCGCCGGGGCTCTGGACGCTCATGGTGTCCCCCTCCGAGTGGTGGAACCAAAAGTACCTGTCGTCCTCAACGTGGAGACTCGCACCTGGATCAGAGACACACACACACACACACACACACACACACACACACACACACACACACACACACACACACACACACACACACACACACACACACACACACACACACACACACACACACACACACACACACACACACACACACACACACACACCTTAAGGGGAGTGACAGCACACTAGAACAATTGTTGGTGTTTGCTGCCATCTAGAGGTTAAATGTATTAGACTGAAGTACCCTCTGATGTGTGTCCCTGTGAAGTGGCTGAGAATAATGACGTTGAGGTTGTGAAATTGGTTATGTTAGATCCAGAGTGGCACCGGGCAGAGACAAATAGTTTTAAACTCCAACAGACACCCGCCTTCGAGTGAGTTAACGTTTGTCATTGGAGAGAGGCCAGACGAGTACGAGAGTCTGCCAGGGCCAGGCTAGCGGGGTTTCTCGTAATGAAGAGTTTCGACCGGTTCCGTTCAGGCAGGGGTCTCAAAGTCGCGACCCGGGGGCCAATTGAGGCCCACGGGATGATATTTTGTGGCCCCCTACTTGACATCAAAGTTTAGTGTTAGTGTGGCCCGCGCGTTGTTGTCAAAGATAGATTGGATAAGTTGTGGTCCTTTTTTTTGTGGAATACTTGATGGGGCCCAGCCTGACCCAGACTCTACCTCCAGTGGCCCCCAGGTAAGTTGAGTTTGAGACCCCTGCGTTAAGGCGTTTTTGAATGTGCTCAGCAACATTCTATAGTATTTGTGTATTCGCAACATTCACAGGTAAGGAACAAGGGGGGAAGGCAGGCGGACTTGTTTCCAGGGGACCCACCTGGCACCCCAGCCTGCATCCAGGGGCCGATGTCGGTGCCCTCTCCGTGGGGCTCCAGCCGCGTCGTATTCAGGGGGGCCAAGAGCTGGACCACCTCCTGCATCACCTGCCAGCACACACACACACACACACACACACACACACACACACACACACACACACACACACACACACACACACACACACACACACACACACACACACACACACACACACACACACACACGAGAATTTACGGGGATTTTTCATTACATTTTTATTGGGTGATTTCAATTCAACGGTCAATTGTGCGATATCATGGATATTCTCTATTGATAGGCTGAAGTGGTCTTATTCGCTATTTATCAAGTTCCACTCTTTATCAGGTTTGTTTATCCCAAAGCCAATTCAAATGGGTTCAGAGCGCTACAATTGTTACGATTACACATGCAGATGGCCTCTTATTCTCTGACGAGCTCTCCAATTGGACGACGCTCATATCTGCCCTCAGGATCCATGCTCTACTGAATGTGCTCTATATGTAAAGACAAGACATTTCAACACTAGAGTAGATAGTTAACATGCACACACCATAAGACCTTACTCATGCGTCTTCCTGTGGGCCTATCTAATCATTTATTTAATATTTGGAATTTAATTGAACTTTTTTGCAATCGGTCACCTCTAATAAGAGATCAATGCGTCTACCTCCTAGGTGGCGTCATCACATACTATTCCTTGGTTCAGTGCATCATCTGTCGCTATAAGGCTGAACCACAGTGACGTACGTCATGATTTCCCAAGATGTGCAGTGTAGGATTCTCATATCTGCAACAGCCAATACTGGATTTGACTCTAGGCTTTGTCTGGATTGTCAGGCCCAATTGCGTCAAACGACTGGTGTGATGTCTTCAGAGGATCCCCCCCTCCCCTACCTTCTGAGCTGCCGGGCTGCCCGTAAACTGCAAGGCCACTGGAGCGAAGGTCCCCAAGTCGGACTCCATGACCAGGTCAAAGTTGGAGATGTTGGCCTGTCACATGAGGGCCAGGCAGGAGAGAGAGGGCAGAGGGGAGGGGTAAGAGCCTTGTGAGCATCATGTGAGACAGGAAAAACAGACACGTCAAATATGACTTATTTTTTGTGACTAGCTTGCCAATACAAGGGTATCTTTCAGAGTAATACGAATAATAACATGTTTTTTTTTTAATTAAATTGCAAAACAAATTAAATTGGTTTTGCAATTAACATTTATGCTCATTAGCTACATTTATGCTCACCAGCTTTAGTCAAGCCCTAACCCGATGGTAAGTTGAGATAAAAATCATTTCATGAGGACCAGAGTAAGAGAGTAAAAAAAAAAAAGGTTTACAAAACATTACTCCATCTAGCTTCTCTGTGGTATACGCTCTGCGTGGTACATGCTCTTTGTGGTATATGCTCTTTGTGGTACATGCCCTGTGTGGTACATGCTCTGTGCGGTACATGCTGTGTGGTACATGCTCTGTGTGGTACATGCTCTGTGTGGTACATGCTCTGTGTGGTACATGCTCTGTGTGGTACATGCTCTGTGTGGTACATGCTGTGTGGTACATGCTCTGTGTGGTACATGCTCTTTGTGGTACATGCTCTTTGTGGTACATGCTCTGTGCGGTACATGCTCTTTGTGGTACATGCTATGTGTGGTACATGCTCTTTGTGGTACATGCTCTGTGCCGTACATGCTCTGTGCCGTACATGCTCTGTGCCGTATATTCCATTACAGTTAAACATGTGGTAACACACTTATCTACAGCTCTTAAGAACCCTTTCATTAAGTCAGAGATCACAAAGATCGGTGCCGTTAAAGTAGCATTTATAATCGTTTACTACTTTAACGGCACCGAAAATCCAAAAACCCAGTCAAAAGTGTATGGTTCAGACATTCCACCGAGGAGGCGGGACTTATTCTTCAGAGGTCCATAGCAGCGAGGTCGACAGGGTACACTGTCTGGTACCTTGTGTCTCTGGTAGTACTGCTGGGCTCCGACCCCACCCTGCTCCTCTGCCGTCCACAGAACGGCTCTCAGGGTCCTGCGTGGACGCAGGCCTGGAGGCCACAGAGACACACTGATTTTTTTAAATCGTTAAATGTATTAAGCGTTTGTCTTGTCAACTTTTGGAACGAATCACTAGCAGTGCATCGCTATGCTAGCTCCTTTGGCACTCTGGGGAATCCGTACAGAATTAATTAGTCGTGTGTGTGTGTGTGTGTGTGTGTGTGTGTGTGTGTGTGTGTGTGTGTGTGTGTGTGTGTGTGTGTGTGTGTGTGTGTGTGTGTGTGTGTGACATGTGTGTTTGTAATATGCGTGCGTGTGCAATATGTGAGTGTGTGTGTGCGCAATATGTGTGTGCGTGCAATATGTATGCATGTATGCATGTATGTATGCATGTATGTATGCGTATGTTTGTTTAATATGCGTCTGTGTAATATTTGTGCGTATGCGTGTGCCTGTCCTTAAGCCCCGTAGCAGCTGTCCAATAGACTAGGGTCCAAAAATCTGTTTTCCCACTTCTGTGCAGTTTTTGTTGCTCCCCTTCTCACTTGCCTAGGTCCTTGATGACGGACAGGGCCTCCCAGGAGATGATGGCTCCTCCCCCATCGTCCATGGCCCCCTGCCCCACGTCCCAACTGTCCAAGTGACCACTGAGCACGACTACCTGGTGGGTTGAAGGAGTCAGTGTTAGAAACGACAGCCAAGTAGGAACTTTCGACAAAAACTCGAGAATCATCCTTTAGAATGGGTCACAAAACTCTTTGTTTACTTCTGAGGACGAGTTAGAAACCGCCCCAACCATGAACTGAAACGTGGTGCAGCTTTTAAGACTGCAATGAGCGAAACCCATATGATGTAGCCGTTTTGGATTCAACTATTTATCTTGCTAGTCACTACAGTGTAACCGAAGTCCACTGAAGAATTGAACGGCTAAACACACTTGAACTCCAACAAACAGCCAAAAAAGATAAATACTGAAGAAGAGTTCAGGGGTAGAGCACGCAGCAATACAAACCCCCCAAAGGGGACGGAACAGCTTGATACAGGGCACAGTGAGACAGGCTCTGGTTAATGTCAAGAGTCTGGCAGTGGCCAGGTTTCAGTTTTCCACTTCACTGTGAAGAGGACATTCATAACAGAACAATCCCGTAGGGAAGATTCTCCCTCACACGGTAGACATTACATTTTACACACACATTTAAGTATTCCCCCTCTCGACCCAAACTGTTAAACAGAGGTTTTGATTATACAGAAGTAAACACGGCCAGATCCAGGGATATTATCTCTTTGCGAGGGTCACCCCGACCGACAAGTATTCGAACGGTGTTTTGAAATTGAAAGCCCACCACCAGAACCCTTGCGTTACTACCATGATTCATGTCACATGTCCATGAATCATTTCCGGGGTTTTCCCGATCATCACCTAGTGTCTATTCTCCCTTCTGCAAAACATCTCCCCCCCCCCTCCCCCAGGATGAGTCACTCAGACTTATAAGTGATGTCTTGGCTGTGAGGGTATGTTATGGATTCCGTGGAACAGCTGACATCAGCCGTGCGGCTGTCATACCAACTTCCTAGCAGTTCCCTGTGAACGTTGAACTTGGCAAAAAACCAACTGGAGAACCGAGTTGACAATTCGGTTGAAAGCTGACGGAATGAATTACAGAAGCGAAAGTGATTCATCGGGATTCGCTCAGACTGTGTCGACGTGACGAAACCTGCTTGGCAGCGCGTAGCAGACTCCTCGAGAGGAGAGGGAAACATGAGATCATATCGCCGGCTGGAAACTGGTTCATAAGTGGGAGGGTTCAAATGTTCACCATACCCTTGTTCGAATTAAACTAATCTATTTAATCCTATGAGGGTTAGGAGGAACACATGGCAGAAGACACAGTTTGAGCAGATCATTCTGAGCAGGAAGGTAAAGCAGTACATAATGCCTGCAGAGTGTGAATGAACTGATAAACGGCCGAAAAAACACCAGGCCGAAAGAAATACACCAAACATTTTTATTTTTGATTAAAAAAAAAAAATAATAATAATAATAATAAAAAATAAAAAAAACATTTATTTAAAGGTTCATTGTTCTTAAATTTTTGCTATAGGGTCTGCTGGAATGTTAGAAAACGTTCAGTATTAAATAAATATTTTGTATCAAATTTGTAATTGATATTATTCATTGAAAAGCAAGACAAAAAAGTTTATAAAGGGACATTTAATTGTTTGATTTATGCAATGGTGAAAAATTAAAGTAAAATGAATGAAAAACAGCAAAAGCCACATTCGGTATCCGGTTCCGGCTTTCAGCCGACTTTTTCAGTATATTCGGTTTCGGCCAAGAATTTTCATTTCGGTTCTTCCCTAGGAAGGACATCCCTGATATTGGACAGTGACAACAACACACTATGGAGAGAACCTTCAGCACTGAAGTGCCATTCAAGGATCAAGCCTTCCCTGAACCGAATAAAACATCTCCCTCTTTTCCTACAGACGTTTCTTGTTGCGTGTGAAATTGTGAAATCAGTCACATAGTGTGTCTTGTGAAATCACACATTGATATATTTTGAAATCACTCGTTCATAAATTGTGAAATCACACAGGACATGACCCATTCCCCGGATCCTCCATTTCATTGATTTTGAGGAGTCGAGGTTGTCTGATCTACGGGCCGGGGGTGATTCGATGAGTCAACAGCATTCCAACAGTCAGTCCAGCCCAGTTCAACATTACCCACAATCCTTAGCACCTGTCCATCGCTGTACCAAGTTAAGGGATAAGCTAACATTATACTATTTCAAATCCCAGACTGAGAATTTGGAGGCCGCAGCTGTAGAATGTAGAAAGAGATAAAACAATAAACAACGACAGTTACTTATTTACGATCGTACAGTAACGTTACGATTGTAAATAAATAAGTAACTTTTTTTAATCGGCTCATTTGTTCAATCAGCCCTACACTATATACACTCGGGTGCATGGACGTTTCTACAAACTGCGAACCGAGCGTTTGCCAGAACAACTAAAATACATCCGTCATCTGGTTATCAGGCAGCTGCTTGGGATCACAATCATCACTGGAAGTTCTGTCTTTTCCTTAAAGGTGACATATTACACCACCAGGTGTGAGAGTGATTAGCCGTTGCAAGCCGTTTTGAAAACCGGCCCCTTGTGACATCACAAGGGGGCGTGTCCAACTAGGTGTGTGCTGGATGGATCAGTCTACCAGCCTACCCAGTGGACTGTAGCAAACGTTGCTCATCTATCCGTCACACATCTAGGTGGACACACCCGTGTGATGTCAGAAGAGGCCGGTTTTTTCCAACGGCTTGTACCGGCCGATCACACTCACACCTGGTGGTATAACACCTCACCTTTAACAACCACTACCCGGTGGGGTGGTACAGCCCACACCCCCACCCCCACCCCCGCCCAGGTGGGTACCTGTTCAGGGTGCTGCCATCCCCTGATCTCCGCCACCGTGTTGAAGGAGTCGGCGTCCGGCAGCGTCTTGGCCCCCATGTTCAGCCGGACCACCACCCGCTGACCCCTGGCCGCCATGCGGGCCATGAGCTGGGCGTCCTCCACCGTGATGCAGGCCGCCGGGATGCGCCGCACCCCCTCCTGGTAGTCCTGGACGCCTGTGTGGGGGCTTGGCCGGGCCGGCCGAAAGACCCCCCCAGTAAAGACCGGGTTCCCGGAGAGCTCCTTCAACTAGACCCGTTCCCTAACTTCCCTGCGGAGCTCGGTTCTATCACTACTGGGTAGTGATAGAACCCCCCCCCCCCTTCCCAGACATGTACTCGATGGTCAAAAGGAGACTTGGAATTGGATTACCGTGTTGCCACTGGGGATACTATTTCAGCTTCTTCTAGACTAGTGGTTCTCCACTGGGGGAACTGAAAGCTAGACAACAGAACATTTAGAAAACGGAATAGTCATCTATGCTCTTTAGAAACCACAGGAACCTTTGTTCACATGGTCTGGGATTGCCCTGGTGTGAGAGACTTTTGGAGTATGGTGTCCAACAGAATGTCTATAGTGCTTGAGTGTACCAGACCCTGCTCCCCAACTATCCTATCGCTGGACGATTTCACTGGTTTGGATCTTTCTTTGATGCACCAACGCTGGTTTCTGGTAGGCCTTACTGCTGCCAAAAAGCTTGTAGCACAGAGATTTAAAGCACCTCATGATCTATCTTATCAACACAGTTATAGATCTGGCTAAGCTAGAGAAATCTGTGGCCAGCATGCATGGCGCGCAAGCTAAAAACATCAACTTGTGGTCATCCTTTATCGTTAGTATGTTGGGGGAGTAGCCATGATTTACTTTCCGTCTTTTACTTATTTTACATCTGTTATCCTACATTTCTGACTCAGACTTAACAACTCTACTGAGCTGTTCAGATGACTGATATTCCGTAGGTGGGGGGGGCAAGACCAGTGTGTGTGTGGGGGGGGGGGGGGGAGTGCGTGTTGATGAATGCTGTGTGTTGTCTCATTTGTGTACGTGTAACTGTTTAATATTAAATGTTGTCTTATTTGCGTTTATGTCTTATTGGTGTATGTTGTCTTATTTGTGTTTATGTCAAATGTTGTATGTTGACCTATTTGTGCATATGCCTAACTGTTTTCTATGTTTGTTGCATAAATCATAAAATAAAAAATTGATCACAAAAAAAGAAAATGGAATAGTGGTTGTATTGTAAATCTGAACACAAGGACGAAGGCGAATCCGGGGAAAGAGGAGGCGCTACCAGAAACAGCAAAAGGTGCTAAAAAATATTAGTTTCAGGAAGAATATATTTGAATGGGATTCACCTCTCGTGCTCTGACCCTGCCCTGGCTTTACGCTTCTTTTGTGGGGAGACATTAGCCGACAGGTGCATGAAGCACAGGCCCATGTATCTCACTACATTGTGAGTGTTTGCACCCTTTTAATGTTCATGTTTACACTGCCAAATAGAAGGTATACACAAAGTTGAGAGTTGGAGAACCACTGATCTAGACAATGACATTACTTCTCTTTGACAGACAGGCTGACAGACAGACAGACAGACGGGGGGGGGGGGGGGGGGGGGAGATACCTGTTGATGGACACCGGGGTGACGGAGCGGATTAGCGCGGCCACGGCGCCTAGCTTGGCGGCCTCCGACGCGCCGAACGCCCGGTAAGCCACCGTCTCGCCGTAGCTGACGAAGGGCTGGTTGAACACCACGATCCTGCCCGAGACGTTGGCCCCGCGGCTCTTCAGGTCCTCGAAGGAGCTCACCACCACCACCTCCGCCTCGATGCCTGGAGGGGGGGGGGGGGGGGGGCCCGGGTCAGGCGGAGAGAGAGAGAGAAGGTACAGAGCGTCGCTAAACCGTCTCTCAGCGCACCGCCGGCTCATAGATTCAGACCGACTCGAACCATGAGCCGTCGGGAAGAAAGGCGATACACGCTTCAATGGGAGAGAGGGGATTTAGTTTTGCTGTTGTTCAGGTTGTTTAGGTATTAATTAGTGCTGTCAAGCGATTAAAATATTTAATCGCGATTAATCACATTAATGCCATAGTTAACTCACGATTAATCGCAATTTTTTTTAATGCTAAATATCCCTTTATTTCTTTGTCCCATTAATTGTTCTCATTTTAATGCTCTTATCAACATCAACAAGTACATCGGCTTGTCTTGTGCAAATGTTTTTTTTAACAACATTGGCATATACTGATCAAAACAGAAAAAATACAAAAAAAAGCCTATAGTGCAATTAAACGATGAACCTACAAACCTACCAACATAATTTTTATTTTTATTTTTTAAATTAATAAATTTGCGCAATCGCGCGATAAAAAAATGAACGCCGTTAAAATTGGTTTGCGTTAACGCTGTTAATAACGCGTTTAACCGACAGCACTAATATTAATAAAACATCTGTTTAGTTAACGATCCGCATACATGGCTGCTCACTCAAGAAATTCATTATTTGACGCAAAAAAATAAAAATAAATGTCATATAACAATTACGATTATTATGAAAAAAAATTGCGTCATATCATCCGTCATGATATTCATAGCAGCAGTCTGCTATTCGGAAATAACAGACGCCACACTATTCTGAAATAACAGACCATAGAAAACCGTCTTAAACAAAGCCCTGTCATAGTGCTGTTGTCACACGACATCGGTAACGGATGTCTGAGCGAAGTCAGGAGAGACAGTTGTGACGGATTCATCACTCGACCGCCATGGCTCTTAGGCCCAATCCCATTTCTACCCCTTACCCCTCCCCCTTGTTTTGAAGGGGGAAGGGGAAGGGGTAAGGGGAAGGCGTAAGGGGTAGAAATGGGATTGGGCCTAAGGCCCAATCCCATTTCTACCCCTTACGCCTTCCCCTTACCCCTTCAAAACAAGGGGGAGGGGTAAGGGGAAGGGGTAAGGGGTAGAAATGGGATTGGGCCTTAAAGTCCTTCCACGTGATGAAACCGTCTTACTACGGTCTCCCCGGCTCCATGGCCTGTACCTTCAGGGGGGGTCCCCACGCTGCTGCCCAGCCCCAGCATGGCCAGCGTCTTGGGCCTCGGCAGAACCATCTCCGCCCCCTCCTCTCCTCTCACCCAGTGGGGGACCTTAACCGGCTCTGCTCGTCAGGAAACAAAGACAAGCGTCATCCTCATGGCGGTGGACAAAGACAGCTCAAGGCTGTTGGACGGTCGATGTGTGAGAAACTCCTCGTTAGGAATAACTGCCTGAGATCCATCACATGGTTCTCAGCGTAATGTTTTAAATAATGTTTAAACAAAAACATTGAACAAAGAATTATAACCACAAGATCATTAAAAGAACACCAACGGAGACAATAAACACACAAACAAAAGAACGAATAATATCATTATTTATATTTCATTACTTAATAATTTATAAATGAAAATAAATAAATAAATAAATAAATAAATAAATATAATAATTGTTATAATATATATATATATAAACAATAATTATTAAATAATAAAAAATATACATAATCAGGAGATTACGTTCCAAGCAGAGCATGAGAATGTATCGTTAATATTGTTAAATTTAGCACGGGAGTCGATTGATAAGGGTCAGTTTGGAGCAGCAATGGGGCGTTTCCTAGTCAACATCATAGTGCAGGGATTATAAATACTCTATTCTTCCTCCCAACAACTCGCCAGACATTACACATGACCAGAAAACATCAGGCTCCATTATATTGACCCTAACCTCATTTTCTCAAGACATCACAAAGCATGACCTGACCTAGTTCACCATTCCAGTCATGTATTCTACTCCCTACGCAACCCTCAAACTATCCCAGATAATACACGCACTTTGCGTGTCACATATGCCGAAATACGTACGTAATCATGCAATCCAAAACTCCAAACAACACACACACACACACGCCCAATTACTAAACAGCTAAATAATCTGGTTTCAAAGTATGCAACAGTATTCAATACAATTTTATTTGCATAGCCCTTATCACCATTACAGTCTGAAAAGGCTTAACAGGCCAAATAGTTAAGACACCCACAACACTGACCCAAACCCCACCAAAAAAACTCCCTTTATCAGCAAGGAAGACATTGAGGAAGAACACAGAGTTGGGGATCCCTCCAGGGCAGTTTGGTGAGCGCATAAGTACCTTCTTAAGTATCTCAAGTAGAGGACCCCTGGTGATCAACCCTCAAATATAACCCTTCAGTATCACTCCAACCAGCCAACTTAAAAGGCGCCCACATTACCACCAGGTGCGAGTGTCAGCCCCACTTGCGATGTCAACAAGTCACAGGGCAGATTCTGAAACGACTTGTAATGTCCAATCAAACTCACAGCTGGAGTCGAAATTCCCATTGTCTAAAGGTTGAACATCATGGGCCCTAGCAAGATCGTTGCTGCTAGCCAGTTCAGGCTGTCCGGACCATTTGCCCCAGGTCATTACTCTAACCTCCTGACCTGGACTGTAACACAGCCCTTATCTTAGCTGCACCCCAGTGTATGAGAAGGCAGTGGGCGACCCCAACTTCTCCTACAATCAGGTTGAAATAGTAATGAAAGCAGATGATTCTTTTGTTTACCAGAAGCGTACCATTCACTTACAGGTGTTTTCTAACACCCACCACACACACATATTTATTTCCTCACAAACGTGTCGCCAGGTGCGGACTGTTCATTTGGGAACAGTGTAGTTGCTACAAAAAAATCAGGTGGTTGACTTAAACGACTTGGAAGGACATACTGAGTCTGGAAATGTCAGTAGTGGAGACATCCACAAACACACACAGTGAGACTGAGTGAGTGAGTGAGTGAGTGAGTGAGTGAGTGAGTGAGTGAGTGAGTGAGTGAGTGAGTGAGTGAGTTGACCTACCTAAATGTACATCCAGGCCATCTTGGCTCATGGCGTTGTACATGTATGCGATGGCCAGTTCCAAGTTGTGGGAGCCACTGACTCGGTTGCCGATGGCGTCCGTGAAGTTGGACAGGCGTTCATAAGAGCGCTTCTGGGCGGAGCCGGACAACACCAGCTTGATGATCTGATTGGCTACGTCAGTGTAGCTCGCCACCTCTTTCGCCATGTCTGAACAGAACAGAATGACGGCCATCAGGAACATGACGTGCTTCAATGTACTCATGTGTGTATGTATGAATGTATTCATGGATCCAAAGGGACTGCTTGTAGGATTTTCACGTGCATTAATCACTCGCAGTTCCCAATACAGCACAGCCTGTGGTCTGACTTCTGCCACACTTAAACCAGGCCGGTTTTGCAGTTTAAAGTCATTTCCAAATTTAAAAACACAATGAAATAGCTGAAATAGTTGAATGGCCGCAACAGCAACGATAGACAATGCTAAGGACGGACCTGCAACCATTCCGTTACCGCGCAGACATCCAGATGAGAGAACCGAGCAAGTTTCAGAATGCCAGAACTGTTGGAGTCGCCCACTGCTTACGATTACAATAGTCAGGAGGAGGTGGAGGGCCCACCAGTGTTGCTGGGTGTTTCCAGGGGCAGGGTGGATGAAATGAACTGTGAGATAAATGTGTGCGTTGGATTGCCTTTGATATACGTGTTTGACTACCTCCTATTTCTATTAATTGTATTTATTGAGTAGTGTGTGATGTGAGACTGGAAACTGTGAACTAAATTGCCCATCTTGGGATAAATAAAGTTTTTTCTAAAAAAAAAGACTGTCTACCTCTCTGCATGGGTACACACCCACAGCCGAGCAGCAGCAGTGAACACGTCCAGAACAGAACGGGGAAAGACTGAAGGCACAGTGGCCGATGCCCCACAGCCATCTGTAGAATCACACAGAGAAGAGAGGGGGGCAGGGGTGAGAGAGTGAGGGAGTGAGAGAGTGAGGGAGTGAGTGAGTCGAGGGGCATACGGCCAGGCAGGGGAGTTAAGTGAGTGAGTGAGTGAGTATGTGAAGTGAATCAAAAGCTTGAGTAGTCTTGGTTCCTTATTTTATTGAGGATGTAATCATAATAAATGAACACAAACAGCAATAGAATTCTAAAAGTTAAGTTGAGTGAATAAAATGTTTCTTCCCATCATATTTCATTAGGATATTGGTTTTGGAAGTTTTGCCAATTTACTACTGTGTGAAAACTCGGTGTGGAAGTCGTATCAATAGCCTCGTAAGAAAGCATCAAGATAGGACTTGCAGTTTAAATTACAGAAGCCAAGTAGCACACGTGAATGGCATGGTAATAACTCTGACAGCCAACATATAAATCAATCAGCACATCAAATTACATTCTGCTTTATTTTCCAATTATGCGGATCAATGTACGAAACTCGAGACGGCAAGCGCAGGTCTCATGACTAGGGGACAATACCACTTCTCTTTCTGTGGATCAGCCTTCTCTGTGACTGCACCGCTAACCTCCAACTTGCTTTTCCATTTGCGTACTCATAATTGGTCAACCACAGCCTACAAACAAGCGCTTCAAATTAAGTAATTGCATGCATACTGTCTTACTGCATTGATGAACCTTGCGACCCAGAGCCTTTCTTGTCAAGAGTTAACTCCATTATAACCATGTGTTCAACAACGTTCATGTCAGCCTAGTATATGTGTCAGCCTGTTCTTGATCAGTTCAGATGGGTCTTACCTTGATCGGTTTCAGATGCATTGGCTTTGCTCTCGATTCAATGATGCTTCTTGATGGATTATTTTTTATTCATATAAATCCCTTAGATCAGGTTTTTGCGAGCCATCAGAAGAATTTACCAATCTAAACATTACAGACAGGGGAATCACAAGACTGTTGTTTACTTCCGCAATGTGACGTTCTTCAGAATTACCGCAGATGATTGGATTAGACTATATGAACTAAAATTCTTCCAAGTGGAGAACAATAATTCCATTAAATGTAGTTTACTTGAGATGGTAATATTTGGGTTAAACTATAGGCCTGTGTCCTTTCTGTATGGATATAAGCTCGACCCTACAACTTTCAGAAAGCCACACGTTCCAATTTTATTCAAATGCTCTGATGTTCGGCCAGAATCAATAAAGGCAGCATGTCTGTATGTGTTTGCATTGGTTACGGTTTGAATGCTAGAAAGTAGGCCTATGAAGATTCTTTGTGGTTAATCACCATTAATTTACAACGTAACCCAACCCAGACCTTAACCCGGTAAAAAAATAGATATAGTATATTGATCAAAAGGATTTGGGAAAGTGTGACAAGACAAGAATCAACATAGGCCAACCAGTCCAAACGGGTGAGAAGAAATGTAATTAAATAGCGTAGGATCAAGCCCACATTTTATTAAGGACCAAAAAACACTGGAACAAGCTTGATTTATCCGAAAAGAATAGAAATCGATTTCATTGTAATCAAACTTGTGTATGATCACAAACAATAATCCAGCACTATGGCACTAACATCAAAAAAAATGGCAGTTTAATATCAAGTTCTCAATATAATTAACATAATCTTACCAAGTTTTCACAAAGTCAATTATTTTTAAATACATGTAGGCTATATCGAAGCAAAATTGAAGATAATACAAATATTTGGTCGGCTTTTACATTACTGTGCCAAAATGTCTGTGTTGTACACCTGAACATAATCCAACTGCCTTCGTCGACCCTCTCCAGATTTAGAGCACTCAAATGTTTGCATTAAAATAAGTCTTTTTGATATAACACTGAGCATCTGGTTATTGTTAAGTTTAACATTATTAATGTTATTATATTAAAGATTACCGTAGAATGTGTGTCAGAAATATACGGTCAAATATCAAATCCTCCATGTTGAAATACATAGCGTCTGAGAAATAGTTGGCTAGCAAAGCGCCATTAATTAAACAAAAAAACTCCCGAACGTTAATATTTTTTTTCTCCGAAGTGAACAGTAAAATTGATTTATTGGACTAAACCAAACATTTGTAAGACATCACGATCTGGCTTGTTTTTGCTCCTTCAAGCTGTACGCTAAAAGCTCCGTGGAATGTAAGGAGCGGAATGTGCTTTGGTTTAGGTCAGTCCACTTGTAAAGGCATGTGGATTACACTAATTATTCATGGGCACGCTTAGAGGTGTGGTCGATAATATCTCCCTGCTCTATTGTTGCACAGAGAGTGTTCGGCTAGGAGCACTTCAACCAGCCTGGTGGCGTAGTAGCTTAGACGTGCACGGACACACACAGGCCTTCTTGCTCTGAGTAAATACCCTGTCTGGTTGAACACGAATGTTGAAATTGTTCTTATTGTAGGCTGAAATCCCTCGCCAGCGATGTCCCATGGTAACCACTTGGTGTTTGGGGCTGACCCAAGACATCGTTTTTGGAAAAAAAGGAAATTGTTTGGTTGCTCTATAATGAATGGACAAGCACCAACATTGATAAGAATAGGTGCAAGACATTGCGACTCCTGTATATATATATATTTGTATATAAAATAACTCTTTGGCAAAGATATTCGCAATTATATTTGACTTTTTCTCAAAACATTGAAATCAATAATCAAAAAAGATGGTCCAGTAACACATTTTCATAGCAAAAAAAAAAAGGTAGATGAATCAAACATTCATATCTCCCGAAAAATAATAATCAATCGAAAAAGGCAAACAAAATGCAGCAATCAAACTTGTTTCCTAAACGACAGGATAACAAAAGATATCTTTACCTCATGTAAAGAGGACAAATTACATAATGCAGTTCACAACAAGAATATTTATAACCCTATATTTAGTACCATAAAGTAGTGTTCATCCTTAGGTTCAAAAAGGATGAACACTTGTCCGTGTTTAAATGTTGATATAAACTTTGCTACAATGCTGAAGTTAACAGGTCCTGGTTTGGCTGCAGCTCTCTGAAAGTATAAATTAAATCGATCTTAAAAGGTCCCATGACATGCCACCAGGAGTGAGTGTGATTAGCCGTTACAAGCGTTTTGAAAATCTCCCCCTTATGACATCACAAGTGGGCGTGTCCACCTAGATGTGTGCTGGATAGATCAGTCCACCAGCCTACCCAGTGGATTGTAGCAAACGTTGCTTATCTATCCGTCACACATCGAGGCGGACACGCCCACTTATGATGTCATAAGGGGCAGATTTTCAAAACGGCTTGTAACGGCTAATCACACTCAAACCTGGTGGCATTTCATGGGACCTTTAAATGCATGAACAGGGCCAGCCCGATGTGGTAAAGCTGTCGTAAATGGATGTCTGACATGTACAAAGTCCTCAATACTGATGTACTTCACCGTCCCATGAGGAGTGGACGAGTGCGGTTGAGTGACTAACTGAATACGATATTATTTCGTTTTAATTTCTTGAGCCTTCGAATACACATCAGCCGCTAAATCCCCTTCCATTGGACAGTCCGACATTTTGGTTTTTGGCTAATCATTCATAATTCAGAGAATAAGGCAGGCGGCGATGGGAAAAGAAGACTATATGACAGAAAGAGGTGAAAGGGGAGGAGGCTCGACTAAAAGTAAAAAGCGTTGCAGAGCAAAAAGCCACGCTAAAAACACAAAAACTCAAATCCCTGGGACAACATCCAAAGCTCTGACCCACTCCGCCCTCCCCTAAAAAGGACTGCTATATCTCTTTGTGAATCGGTGACAACATTCTGTTAGACAAGGTGATGTCACCGACGTTTGGCCAATCAGAAAAAACGGTTGCATTTGGAAAAACCCGGGTAATGAGGCTGCACCGGGCGGGGGGGGGGGGGGGGGGGGGGGGTTGATTCGCGGTGTCGGGTTTCTCTTGTAACGAAACACGAAACACTCTCCCTTCAGACTTCGAATGATTGATAATGCCCCGTGTCTTCGAGTGCTGATTGTCAGACGCAACGAGAGCACACACGTCCCCGGGCGCCGGCTGCCGTCGAGGTCAGCTGAGGTTCAGGCGTAGAACTCCTTGGGGGGCTGCTTCTGGTAGGCACTGGGGGGGACCTTGGCCATGCCCAGCGCGTAGCTCCCCTCGTCCTTCTTCTTCATGCGGTAGGCGATGAACAGGACCAGGAAAAGGGCGCACAGGAACCCGACCACGCCGCACGCTATCACCGCTAGGCCACGGGGGAGGGAACGAGAGCAACGTTTTACAAACAGGTCGTCGGCAATACGAACCACCGCTTAAAAAGGGGTTCCAGATAGACGATTTGCAAGTCAACGGATGCGTAATAGGCCAATTTCAATGAATGGTGTAATTTTAATCGAACGAGCGAACAATCACAGCATCTCATGCGTTTACTGAAGGCACTTTGTTTTGATACTACTTTTTATAGTGCTTTAAGGTCATTGGTAACCAGTCTCTAAATATCAAACCACTGGGTTAACATCATCGCACGTGGAGCCAGGTGGGGGGACTTTACACAGCCACTATGTAAACATGCGAGTGTTGACGAAGTCGTCCATCCTCACCAGCCAGCACCTCCGTCCTTTGCCACATGTTATCAGACACGAATTCTGGTTCCACCACCATCTCTTCCCTCGAGCCGGCTTTAGATAAGACCCTGTCACTCTCCTCAGGCAGGATGATGTCGTCGTCCGAGGTAAATGTGGTGGGGAACTCAGGGACTGCGGTATCAGGTTCAATTTCAGGTTCTTCTGAGGCTTCCAGCCCTGTTACCTGATGAAAAGGAATCAAATACATATGAATATATAATAGTACGTAAAAATATATATTACAGAATAAATATATATGTTTAAAAATGCTTAGGGAATTTGACATTTAGTTAATTTGATCAACTCAAACCACAATATGATGACTGAGTTAAGGCTTTTCAACGTACGAATGTTGATATTTAATTATAGATGATTGGGAAAGCTTCGGTTCACACCAGGCAGTGTTGTTAGAGTAGTGTATTAGGATTTTTCCAAGTGTTTAATTTTAATTTATCGATTATTTCTGGGTATACTGAGAATCAGGTGCTCCTTTAAGCAGCACCCTTTTTTAGCGACATGTAAATGATCCCAACATGCAAAATATCCTAACATGCATGACTAGTATAAATGTTTTTCAAAAATCAGGCTATAATTCGCTTAGCCTTACAGGCAAATAAAAAGGAAGTCAACGATGCCCACCTCAGTCTCGGCTTGGATCATGTATGGAGGGGTTGTACCATCCTGCATCATGGTCGGTGAGCTAGTGGCCGCCAGTGTACCATCCGGGGTCACAGTCTTAAAGTCCAGGCTCCATGTCTTGTTCATTATATCTGGGATCTCCGTTGTGTCTGGGGAAGAACCACCAAGAACCATTGATTAAAACCTTTGTGCTCAAAGCAGTGGAGAAAAAATGCACACAAAAACAAACTTGATGAACCACTTCACTCTTTGTTTGGTTTATAGTAACAAAGTGGTTCGCCTAAAAAGGTTTCATGCTAACCACTCAGATAAGGCTTCACCTGGCTATGGAAATGTTAGAAAACCTCAGGGACCATAATGCCTCTCGTGAAACACAATATTACAACTTATATTAGGCTCAAAAGATTGTACTAGGTGATGTCATTCATTTGACATAGTTGGTAGGGGCTATTCCATGACATGATGTCATGGATTTTTCACATAGGTTACTGAATCTATGACTTAGGGTCATAGAGTCATAAAAGATCTTATTCGCCATAGCAACAAAGAGTATTTTAACCAACCCTCAGACTCCGCCCATAATGATGACTGCATCACTTGGCTCTTCATAAAACATGACCTGGCGAACTTATCACCTCAGGACAAACATCTGGCTTTTTTATTTACAGGTTTGTGTGCGTGTGCATGTGTGCGTGCGTTTCCAATCAAAAGGACTATTCTTTCGAAGTCATTATTATTTTGAATGCACCCAGTTTTTGTTTACAAAACCAATAGAGTGAACTCTTTCATGCCACCACATGCAAGACTCGTTTTTAGCCTGCATGACAATATAACCCTCGAGACTGGGTTATAATTCCCAAAACGTATGAATGCTTCTTCCTGCTGCAGGAAAATGAAGGACCTCTGCTCTCTTTGAAATGTCTGTTGATTTTCGTAGGCGTAGCGAGTGTTTGAGCATTCTTACCGAATTCACTCATTCCGGAGCCTGAGATATTGGTTTCATCATCTTCGTCGTCGGAAGGGATGCCCCCCGACGACTGGCCCTCCAGGTACATATCATCTGAACCGGGAGAGGTCTGGGAAGACACCAGGAGCTGGAGAGACAAACACATCACATTATTGAGTGACGGAAATTAGTTTTAAGTTCACTAATACTACACTGATACAATAATTATGTTTTTCTGCGTAAATTAGCAACCAACTTCAGAGGTTCTCTTTAGTCTGTGAAATCTTAGCAATATAAAGATAGATCAACGGAAGACATACAGAGCAAATCCCGATCAAAAATCGTTTCTGTATTTCATCTGGTATTTTTTAGCGACATAGTGACAAAAAGGAAAACCTACGAAAACAGAAAAAAGGGACAAAACTTCTGTTCAACCCCTAGCTGAGAGACAACCATTTTTGAGCACGGCTAGAGCTATAGACTACATGATGTTCCCTGGCTCAATAAGCTAGGAGACTTGGAGGAAGTGAAGGAAAATAAGCAGGGCCAACGCCAAGTGAGTGAGAAATAGGGAGAGATTAAAGATCTTCAACGACATTGAGGATAAGAAAAACTGATGTCTGAATGACACAAACCCATTTTGTCTTAGTGGCAATCCAAGGAAAAAAATGTGCCTTACATCCGTCATGTCCATCATAGGTACTAACAATATGTCACTTATAAACAATAGCTTCAAGACCGGTTTTGTGTCTTTCAAAGATGGTATCAGACCAGATAAACCGTTGGCCTTTTGTATTTTAAATCTATTTCCATTGGGACCTAATCTACCTCAAATATGAAGTTGATGCTCCCACTTTCTCCAATGAGGGGCCGAATGCGCCACAAGTTTTGATTTATTTCAAAAGTTTGAGATGGAATCCTTATTTGTTGACCAACATCTGTACAATCTACAACATAGAGACGCCCAAGAACTCCTACTTAAACCAAAGGGACGGCGTAACTGCACTCCTACATTCTTCCCCGTTGATTGTCCTGGCTTGTTGCGGTTTGTCCCTGATATTGCACTCAGATAAGCAACATCAATATGACCCATTTGGGTTCTGGTAAATGACGCAATGTATTTACTGTGTAAATGTCGGGGTTTGTAGTGATGTTCTCCGGCCAGGCCAAGACTACATGGAGTGAAGACGAGACAAATTTAAAATGAATTGTACGTGTGAGAGATTTTCTTCTTAATGGCAACCTCATAATTCAAAAATGATTGAATTCCTTGTTGCGGGAACGATGAATGATTTGCCCTTTGCGATTCTTCACCTTTCAAAATGAGAACAGGCATCCAGACGTGTTGCAACCGTGGAAGACGCGGACCATCTGCAAGGCTAAACCAAGGTTCTCAGAGGGACCGTTTACATTTACCATGAACTGGGAGAGGTGTCATAACAACGACTGTCTCATTCCCGCACAAAGACACAACACATGTGGGGAGCAACCACCCAGCACCACATAAACATTGTAAATATTATATACATTTACCATCTGCTATAGTATAAGGTTCCTATACACTTTGTTATTTCCCCATATACTCTGGATGTAGTCATTTTTGGGTGCCTGTTTGAAACTGTCCACATCCACTTGCCCTTAGAGACAGATCTTTTCCAATAATTTTGAGAATGGCACACAGGGTCAACAACACGATTTAGTTGTGTAACTAAAGCATACAACGGGTCTGTCATCATCCTCTTTCAGCGAGATGTCCAGTCCACAACCTGCAAAACACTGTGTTTCGTGTGTGTGTGTGTGTGTGTGTGTGTGTGTGTGTGTGTGTGTGTGTGTGTGTGTGTGTGTGTGTGTGTGTGTGTGTGTGTGTGTGTGTGTGTGTGTGTGTGTCTTACAACACAGCACTCAAAAGTCTTTCAACTTGAAAGTTCTCCCTTTAGTCATTCATTACAATAAAGAACACACATCTTAGCATCCATTATAGTGGGGATGATGTCATGTAGTTTGTCATGTGGTTGTTGTTCTTTTACCATATTTTAGGCCTACCGAATAACTATTGCTGGGTTAAGCTCTTGGGCCCATGACGTACTGTATGGGCCTACCAATAGGGCAACATGGAAATCTCAGTCTTTCCAAATTCTCCCTAAGTTGATGTAAGGGAACATTTGTTTTTGTCTGAAGCGCACATGTGGGTGTCCAGGCTACTCTTGAAAGAACTCTCCCTGAACCAATGAGCCCGGATCTAGCGCACCTTAATGGGCCGACGATAAATATTCCATGTTGCCAAGCAGCCTAGGTGCGTCCGTTCACTCCCTTTCCGTGAACCCCTCGTGTGCAGGTCTTAGCTCGGCGACACCGGCGGCAGCACATGGGTAGCCTAGCTGGAGGCATCTGGCCTGCCTCAACATGCATTACTACCGTCTGGTGTACTTTGAGTCATTCATACAGGAAGGTGACGCATCCCCAGCTGAGAGATCACAATTAAGTTACAGCTAATGAAAACAAAAAAAAAGGGATGGGTAGTCGTGTATGTGCCACCGTTTCGTAAGTATTCCAGAGACTCTCCAAAAACGACTTTTCCTATTTTTCCTGAACTTTGACCCAAATACATGGTCCTTGGACGATCTGCCCCATCCCGGCCCCAAATGCACCCATCATTCAATCCTACACATTCGTGAAACAGTGGAGCTGCGTGATGCGAGTAATGGATGTGTACTTTTTAGCAGCCGTTCTCACCTCTTAATAATGTTAATGATAATTAATATTTATTCTAATGATAGGATGCTTTTTCTATAGTTTACCAAATTGATGGAAGATGAAAAACAATGGGTTTAAATGACAGCCTAATGTTATTGTGTATATATATATATATATATATATATATATATATATATATATATATATATATATATATATATATATATATATAGCCTATTTATAGCAGTTTCATTCATGTTCTCTCGTGTTACGTTAGGTTGAGATTAGTAGATTATGCTTAAATAAAGATATTGGCCCGCATAACTCCTTTAAGCAGAGCAGGTCATCTGACACATATTAAATGTTTGTTCATCAATATATTTAAGACACAATCGTCTTTTTGTTTGGCTTTATTACATAAACCTTTTTGTTACAGAGACAGACTATTTTCTAGGCTATTAAAAAACACTTTCACCAGCAATGCCGATAGTGTGTGAAGGAGGGGGTTATGGGAATCAGTCAAATGAAAATCTCGACACATGGGCTGCCCATATTATTTCCTTATGACGGAAATACAGGTAACCCTACCCATGTTGTCCGAAGTACGCGACTGGGAGCCAGATTATAGCCCTTCATATCGGACCTGGACCTTCACTCGATCCGGAACCAATTATACTTTTTTTACAACAAGACTTAATCCACTTACTTTCTCACTGAGATACCCGGTCGCCAACCCGATCACGAACACAATCCAAATGCTCCGCATACTTGTGTCCCACCAGCGACTCGAAGGCTGAGGTACAATAAAACCCAAAAGTGAGGTAACTCAAAAAGTAACACAATCGTCCGCCCGGTCTTTCGATCTATGACGTGAAAGTGACTTTTAACTCGCTCGACGCGGGTGTGTTTGTGTTTGATCGGCGATGGTCAAATCTCAAGGTTTTTGGATAAGTTCAACTTCTCGGGCGCCTCAAGTTAACCGCTGCTCTCCGCTCCCTAGTGTCTTTTCTTTCAGCTGCGGGGGAGTTTGTTTGGGGCTGGCACTGCAGCGTGGCCCGCGGTGACGTCAGCGTGACGTAGCCTCGAACAAAAGGCATCGGTGGGAACTGGGAGCATGGATGTATTATCCATCATCATGAGCATGTGGAGAAGAAAAAGAGAAGGAGAAAGGAAGGAAACAGGAAGTGAACAGTCGAACTCCAGACTCTGAGCAACAGCCTCATTAACTTGTTAGTCATTGCAATGTTTTAAAATCTATACTCGTCCAAATGCCCTACAGCTATTTTATTTTCACGTCTCTGGTTCAGTCCCCTTAACTAGGTACTAGCTACGGATTTCAAAAGTGGTTTATAAATAAATAAAGAAAACAACAAAGAAACTACTTAGTAGTCTCTTATTATTGAAGTCAAGGGACTTGAACCGTTGGCATCCCAAAGTGCCTTGCTGGAGGGCCACATGCCAAGTTCTATCCCCCATATCCTCTGCTCTACAAGAGAACCATCGGCCCCCAGTCGGCTGGGGGGGGGGGGGGGGCAGTTGCCTGGCCTTCCCTAAAATAGCTACCTATATTATGTATGCACACCTGCTCATAAATCCTGAAATATACATGTTGTAATTTATAATCTTTTGATATCAAACATGCCTCCAGGAGTATAAATAAATGGAGGTTTTCGCCCAGTTCTCGGCGGACGACGAGTCTCCACAGTTGCCAACGGAAACAAGTACAGCACCTGCTCCACTCAGGACGATAGAGGATCGTATCCACGGCAACCCCAGCCAAGTATCGCTCCATGGGCCAACTTTCTGAAAAATTTAATATCGGGCATTATACAAGGTCTGGATTAAAACACTGTTTGCCCTTCAAACCCTTGTCGTTCTTTTCAATACTCTCACAAAAAGATATGTGGATGTTCTCCGTTGTCTCAAAGGTTGAAGACCACTGAATGAGAATAATATCATAGAAACCATTCATTGTTTTTTTGTAAGAGGTTAGCTAGATATTAAAGAAACAAATAGCCATTACTGTACAGATGCATTATTTTATTGCAATTCTTTGTTGTAAAAACAGTTAGACAAAGGTTTATGAATAAACTATCCTCGCCATGTATATTATTTAGAAAACCTATTTCTGATGTTGGCAAAGTCTTGAGATGTTTTACAGCACACATTTCAGTAACATATGTAAAGTATAAGTTCATCTTCATATCATGTATATTATTGTTCTATGTTTGAAAGTGTCCTTATTTTAAAAACAACATATTCAGCTTTTCTACTTCCATTGAAACCAACTGAAACATTATAAAAAACCTGAAAGACACTTGTTTTTGCGCAAGTCTTGCTGCCCTCTAAAGGCAACTCTGGGAACTGCATGGCAAGACAAGGCACATTTCTAAGCCTTTGTCTTATAAGGCCACTTATCCCCATGCCCAAAACAACAATTAGGACAGAGCAACACATCCTGTTCATATATTCTATCCACCAACTGCCCCCCAAAGTTGAGACCAACTGCGGGTGTGAAGCAGTTCCCCCGGAGGGGGGGGGGGACTACAGGGACCAGGACAGACCGGTAGAACGCCGATTAGTCTTCACTGTAGAACGCCACGCCCCCAAAACACATGTCTGACTGGACTGGAGGCATTTCCCTTTTTTGGACATGGCTGGTTGCTGAAGTTAGCCGTCGGTCTGGTGGGCGTTGGGATAATCAACAAATAAACACTGCTCAGGCGTAGTGCAGCTGGACGGGGGGGGGGGTTGTTGAGTCACCGATAGTGACTCTCTGAGGTAGAACAAGGTTTTTCCCAGTCACCGGAGTCCGGCTTTGGCGTCTTGGGTTTTCAGGTTCCTCTTCCAGACTGGAGGGATCTGAGAAGGAGGGCCTTGCATTAATGGAAACTCTGCAAATGCTATTTGTGTTAAGAACATAAATACAGAAAAAATAACCAAGTACTTTTTTTTGGAACAGGAAGTAACTAAACTTATAGGAACTTATAGGAACATCAATGTTTTTCTGTGCTTTTGTGTATGTGCGCATGTGCCAGTTCTCCGAACCGGTTCAAGGAACTAAAACGAATACCGAAAAACGAACGGAATTTTACGAGGAACCTAAACGGAAACGAAAACCAAATGGTCTTCAACTGTTCCGGAACAGAAACGTTATTCTGAAACCCCCAAAAACGGTTGATTACGGGTTTTTTCCGTTCTCTATATAGCCTATACAATTTCACAAAAGCATAGCCTATTTAATGAAAAAAATAAAATAAAATCCGTTTCTTGTTGGTGGGCGTGCCCTTAACCTGCGTCCGCGTCCAAGTTTGATTGACATGATCAAACAGCCCGCCCGCTCCCTGATGACAGCCCTCACTGCTGTCTACACACAGCTATTTGATAAATGCCTGATTATAAAACACGCATTTCAAAAATCGAGTCCGACTGTCAATAACAATGCGGGACAACGTCTCAATTTGCGGGACGGGAAGTAATCGAAATGCGTGACTGTCCCGCACAAAGCAGGAAATCTGGTCAACCTATATCGACCACAACAATAGACTAGGCCCAATAACACTGCCGGAACGCTAAGAACAAACATTATTTTACGTTCCAAACCGGTTAAGGAACGATATGTTGGTGGCGGAACGTAAGAACGAAAACGTTAAATATACCGGTTCCGTTCGGAGCGGAACGATTGAAAAATAATTTCGTTTTCAAGCCCTGATCTGTGTGTCCCTGTGTGCGTCTGTGTCCGTGTATCCGTGTGTGCGTGCGTGTGTGTGCGTGTGCGTGCGGTAGTCTGTTTGTCTGTGGTTTCCTGCGTGCGTCCTCGTGTGAGCGTGTGCTACCGGTGGGGGTGACGTCGGTTCCAGGTGTCGTCCCAGGAAGGACAGCAGTCGTCTCCAGATGAGGCCGCTGCCCAGGAACATGAAGCCCGTGACCAGCCAGAACACTCGGGGGTCCTGAGACAGGTCAACAACACACGAAGAAGAGGCGTCATACTACGCGTTAGACCTTTAAGGGCTGATTATGGTTCCACGTCGACACAAACGCAAGGGGGGTTTACGGACGCATTACGTCCTTGCGGACCCTCCTTGCGTCCACCGCGAGGACCTGACGTGCGCCTCCCAAAAATTGTAACCTTGCGTGGAGGCGACGCAGCAGCGAGGGCTGGGATTGGTTTCGCCAACGTAAACTCGACGTAAAACCCGACGCAGGACTAAAGCTGGTTCACGGTTGCGTCGAAGCGTCGGCGTGGTCGTTGCGTCGACGTGGAACCATAACTGAGCCTTCAGAGTCTAATACCCATGACATGTGACCCATGACATGACTGTCCCCCCACTGGGTCATTGGTGGGTATTAGACCGCCCAGGGTACACCAATGACCCAGTGGGGGGGCAGCAGTGAACACGGTGGGCTGCAGGATGCAGTCATCAATGTTCCTTTAAATACAGATAAAGATACAGCAGAGTCAGTTGATCCCGGAGGAAGGTGACCGGGACAGTTGCTCGGCTCAGGCCAGAATCCTCATAGGGAGTAGAACAGAATAAACACAGCTATAATAGACACAACACAAGTGTAAATAGAACATTTTAATTAGAAATAAAATATGAATCTATCCAACAGCAGAAGGTAATATATATACTTGTATATAAAATCAAAGTAGATATGTGTTGGAGGCCAAGTGAAGTGAAGTTAAGTGAAGTGAAGTAAAGAGCCTCAGGTTTACAGTAGGGATATTGCAAAGGTCACCCGGATATGATAAATAATAAAAGGGATGTGTTCAAAGTGGCCGTGTTTAATCAACAGTGCAGGGCTCAGAGTGAGTCCCTCTCTTCGGAGAGTGAGTCAAAGTGTTAACAAATTAGACGTCCATTGCAACACGCCTTGATTCATTTTTAGCGTTATTATTCTCGAAAGGGGAACCATGCAATTGGGAGGTGGTCTCCCCCATGACATTCTATATGTTTCAAAGTTACACAATAATTGAAATTAGAGGAAACATGTTCTTCTTTTAGAGGGACTATTCCTATAAGACTTTTTCACCAGAATTTCATCAGAAGCTGTTTCTTTTATTTAGTTATGACTTCCTAATGTCTTATCTGGCAATTTCATTCAAATAAAAGAAAGGAAACTTCCTCTACGTTCCACATTTTGCTATTCGGCTAATAATCGAGGCCACAATGACAGCACTAGGATTCAATTGAGTGTCTCAGTTTTCCAAAAGGCCCAAACTAGCGATAGTGTATCTAGTGCAATTATTTCAATAAATGGAGTGGTCAGATGGGAGCCACACAGAGAAAAAAAAATCAACCTCTTTGACATGATATATATATTCGAAACATTTGAAAACCATATCAAAAGGATGTGTTGTGAACTTGTGACGGTGCAGAGGAGAGAACAGCATGAAATACACCTTTAGTCGTAATAGCAGTTCGAGAAGTATTTGTAGCAGTAGTCGTAGAAGTATTACTAGTCGTAAAAGTATCAGTAGTCGAGGTAGAATTAGTAGTAGTAGCAGAAGTGGTGGCACGCATGTTCAAACGGCCATGCTAACTAATATGTGACCCCTATGGCTGCCTACAACTTTTTTGGACCAGTATCGTAATAAACCTGATGAGCTATGTCGTCTATGAAGTGTGTCACACACTGTCGCTCTAATCTCCAGGTGTCAGAGAAGCTATCCCTCCCTTGGAGAAGGCCTACGAGTATACTAACTAACTGCATCTAAAGAATACTCATTGTGTTGTTAATGTCCATCGTAAGTCTCGTCCAAACTGAACTGCCTCATTAGCAGACACAAAGTGAGACTTGGCAGAGCAGCACTGTGGCTGCTTCGGGCTCAGAGAGATGAGCGGGAAACAACGGGAACCAGAGAGCCTATCCTAGCTCCTCCTTCGGACCTAGGATAGAACGGGAACAATCCCAACAGGGTTCTATTCGTGCATACAAGGTCGTTGTCGGCCATGCAAATCAAAAGCAAGACGTAAATAAAGAAACATCATCGCTTAGATGGATGGAGGAAGCATATTTCACAGCGGATCTCGACTGAGTTCCTCCACTGGCCGGCGGCACCGACAGGAAGTCCCAGCTGACCTGAGTGAGCTACAAAGTGCGGACATTATCCCCTTGACGCGGTCACAGTGAAACAGCTCACATTCAGACGTCACCTATGTCGACCCGCTTTGGTATTTTATGAGCGATTTGGATTGAAAAGGAAAGTATGTTTCTCCATTGGCGACGTCTGTCTTGCGGCCTGTCATAGATTTGCTTGAAGTAACGCAACAAACCACAAATTAAGGAGTGCAGATTTCAATTAACAGTGATGTCATGATGATGAGGTCTGAGCTCACCTCTTCGAAGGAGGACATAAGGTTCATCCCGAAGGCCACGCCCATCAGACCGAACAGGGAGAGGGAGAAGGTCCCCATGGTCAACTGGAGATTCAGGCGCATCATCACATTACGATGACTAATGAGAGAAATAGAATGAAGAAGAATGACGCAGAACCGAACAACAAATCATCATCTTGTAATAGCGCCAGATGGTTTGCAACAAATACAGACATTTGATTCATATTATGTTTAGATTGATACGTTTAAGTATTGAGAGTTTAAGGTGTATAATAATGCCTTATAAAATATTCCCCAAAGTCAGATTTTAGTTTTTACAAAAAATATTGAACCAAAGATGCATTTTAAGGGCGTTTACAAACAATGAACAATGTGTTTCAAGAATTCCTAACCAAAGTTTTTATATTCTTAAATTGATTACATTGATGCAAAACGAATGTGCTCATTTCTACCTATTCCGTGTGATATAATGCCACGGAGCTCTTGCAAGACATCCATCGCGATTGTAGTGGAGAGAGTTCATGCGTTTAATATAACCCTCTATAACCCCTTGTTGTTCTTAGGGCTACCTGACCTGCTAGCTACTTCCTTTTCTAAGTCAACCCCGTGTGGCCACGACCCTTCTCCCACGCTCACACCAGACCAACGGATGTATGTACATCTGCCGCTGCAAGAATACATGCTGACAATGTCGAAATTTAATTTGTGTGCGTGACTGTTTGAGTGTGTGACTGTCTGTGACTTCGAGTGACTATGTTTGTGTGTGACTATGCGCGAGACTATGTGAGCGCATATAACCGTTTGTGCGTGACTGTGTGTGTGTGACTGTGTGTGTGTGTGTGTGTGTGTGTGACTGTGTGTGTGTGTGTGACTGTGTGTGTCTCTGTGTGACTGTGTGTGACTGTGTGTGTGACTGTGTGTGTGTGGCTGTGTGTGTGTGACTGTGTGTGTGACTGTGTGTGTGTGTGGCTGTGTGTGTGTGACTGTGTGTGTGTGTGTGTGTGTGACTGTGTGTAACTGACTGTGTGCGTGTGTCTCTGTGTGTGTGTGTGTGTGTGTGTGTGTGTGTGTGTGTGTGTGTGTGTGTGTGTGTGTGTGTGTCTCTGTGTCTCTGTGTGTGTGTGTGTCTCTGTGTGTGTGTGTGTGTGTCTCTGTGTGTGTGTGTGTGTGTGTGTGTGTGTGTGTGTGTGTGTGTGTGTGTGTGTGTGACTGTGTGTGTGTCTGTGTGTGTCTGTGTGTGTGTGTGTGACTGTGACTGTGTGTGTATGTGTGTGTGCGTGTGTCTCTGTGTGTGTGTGTGTGTGTGTGTGTGTCTCTGTGTCTGTGACTGTGTGTGTGTGTGTGTGTGTACCTGTCCAGATTGATGAAGATGACGCTCTCTGAGTCGTCTATCAGTCCTTTGAGCTCTCTGGTATCGTTGCCTAGCTCTTCGGCCTGGCACAGAGCAAATGGCATCACCACAGATAACAGGAGGTCACGTGATAGCATTCCTAAAGGATCATTATGGAGGGAATCGTCTCCTGGGTTCACCAATACCTGCATGTAGTAGTTCTCCAACAGGAGCTCCATCTCCTCTGCATGGTCAATACCCAGACTGCTCTCCTCCCTGAGAGAGAGAGAGAGAGAGAGAGAGAGAGAGAGAGAGAGAGAGAGAGAGAGAGAGAGAGAGAGAGAGAGAGAGAGAGAGAGAGAGAGAGAGAGAGAGAGAGAGAGAGAGAGAGAGAGAGAGAGAGAGAGAGAGAGAGAGAGAGAGACAGAGACAGACAGAGAAACAGACAGACAGACACTTTATTAATCCCTTGGGAAGGTTCCCTCAGGAAATTGCCCCTCCAGCAGCAGCAAACACCACAATCTTATTCTATTGTTACAACTAGAATAAGATTAAAAAACAACATGCATAAATGGGCAAAATGCGTAAAAACTTAACGCAAAATGCAAATAATATTAAGGCAGATTCCCTTTATTATTGGGGTGTGTGCGTGTGCGTGTGCGTGCGCGCGCGCGTGCACGAGGGACAGAGTGACGCACAACACACGGGGGTCCGTCCACTTGGTGAGGCAGAGCTCCTCGATGATCTCGTCCTCGTCCAGGATCTTCAACATGGAGTCCTTGAACACCCGGATGTCCGTCTCCAGCTCCGACAGGCTGCCGGCCGGCACAGGAAGACAAGAGGGGGGGAAGGTCATTGAAAAGAATCATCATCACGATTATTTTTGGTCAATGTTGAAAGCACGATTATTCAAACGATCGTTTTTTGAGTTTGAGAACATGATTCATTTGTTCCGCATTGCTCTCCGAAAACACACTGTGTGAAAGAGACCACTGGGAGTTCCCCAGCCCTATGTGACCGTCAAGCATCATCACCGGCGGGGCTTCTGCAGCCGCAGCGCCAGAGGCTCAGCAGCAACGGGGGCGGAGGAGACAAAACGGAGGTCCTGACTCACTGAGGTCATAAAGGATCCCAGGGGCACTGATCGCAAAGAGGAGGGGTTTCCCCGGCGTCCTTGCTAAAACTGCCCCACCAGGCTCATTCAATCGGGCCCCCAAAATCATCCTCCTGTATAATCGTCTGCCTCGTTAAATCCCTCACTCTCCACCTCAAGCTGGTGTGTGGTGAGCGTCCTGGCGCCGATTGGCTGCCGTGCATCACCCAAGTGGGTGCTACACACTGGTGGGGGTGAGGGAGGTCCCCCCCTTTACTGTAAAGCGTCTTTGAGTGTCCAGAAAAGCACTATACTGTATAAATTCAATCCATTGTTATTATTATTATTACTACCTCTTGCTGTTCTGCAGCAGGACGTGCAGCTTGGTACGATCCGCCGACAGCAGCTTGGGGTCCACCAGGGACTCCAGCGTGTCCAGGATGACCGGGTGGACCTCGTTCAACCGGGCCTGCAGCGCCGAGACCTGCACGCCGACACGGGTACGTTCAATACACCACCACCGCCGGCTGCTGCTTCTGCCCCGTTTCGTTATGTTGCCAAAACCCTCTTGTTTGAGATGATCACAGCGCGAGATAGAGAGGAAGGTCTGGGAGGTAGAGAGGAGGACATGCAGGAAAGGACCACAGGAATCGAACCCGGGCCATGGGCTCAGGACTGAGCCTGTATGGTACGCTCTCTACCCGGTGAGCCACTGGGTAGAGCGCGTACCATACAGGCTCAGACCTGAGCCTGTATGGTACGCGCTCTACCCCATGTTGCCCAACCTTAACGCGGCGGATTGATTCTGTGTTGCTGAATGTTTGCTTTTAGTACAAAACAAATCTAATGGTATTGTGGTGTCGGGGCTTGAGTGTAGGGATAATCGTCCAAGCATTTTGATACACAACGTGTAATCTTGCTGATCTTTCTACTGGCAAGAAAGCACAAACAAGCTAGCCCTGTACACTACAGACAAATCTAAATGGCAATTCTACAATGATATCACCCACAATCAAATTGTGGAAACTATGCTCTCATATAATTCCCTATAAGTATTTACGGCATAGCTATGATCTCACGCACACACACACACAAAAACACACACACACACACACACACACACACACACACACACACACACACACACACACACACACACACACACACACACACACACACACACACGCTCTGTTACCCTGTGCTGCAGAATGGCCTCCAGAGCTCTGAACTCGAAGGGCAGTGGGTTGGTGTGCGAGGCCAGCTGATGAGCCAGCTCCAGCACCAGCCAGCGCTCCAGGCCCAGGCCCCGGAAGTCCAGCACCAGGAGGCACTGGGGGGTCACCACCGCCCTCAGAGTCTGGGGACGCGTTCACAGGAGGGAGGGGGGGGGGGGGGGGGGGGGGAAGAGGACAATAAAGTGATTTAAGTAGTAAGAAAACCCAGAGGAACTGTTTTTTTTGGGGGGTCTCACAAAAAGTTGGGGAAAACCTCTTTGTTATTATGGATTAAATGTATACAGTTGTTCAACAAGGTAAACGATCTGTAAAAATACATGAATCCCGCTACTTCCAGCTAAAAACGCTTTTTCCAGACAGGTCGTTTTCCACCGGCTGCACTCTGTAGTTGGGACAACGTTTTGACAACGCCCCTCAAACCATCACTTTACTCAAACCCTTAAGACTTAAGACTTTACTTTGTAACTCGTAGGCCAAAGCTGCTGGCCTTCTCTTAAGGAGGGATAGCTTCTTTGACCCATGGAGATTAGCGTCACGGTGTGCGACACACTTCATAAACAACATAGCTCATTGGGTTTATTACGATACTGGTTTAAAAGAAGGAAAAAACGATCACAAAGTTTACGATACTGGTTTAAAAGAAGGAAAAAACAATCACAAAGTTGGCGTGGGCTCAGTATTTTGAACAACGTGAAGAGGGTGGAGTCCGGGGTGTGACCAAGAGAGTCAGCAACACATAGCTCGATTAAACCTACAGTTGACCAGAACATTGTTCTGGTTGAAGAAGGTTAACGTTAGGTAGCCTCAGGGAGCATAGCCTTCCATCAATGGATAACCACTGCAAGCGTTTGGGAGCTTATCTTCCACAGAGGAATCGGGCAGTTGAACGACCGTTACCTACTCAAAACAACATCGTACAGCATGTACTGTAGCAATACTAAAAGTGTTAGCAAGTTAATACTCGCCACTCCCCAGAGTAATTTTCAGATTTGAAGTAAAGCACTAGTGGGTCTGTTTGAATTGTTTTATAACAAGCAGCAATGTTCACTGGTGGGAAATAGCATCCGTGTAGTAAGAGCACGTGGAGTAGTGTCATTTTGGTGATGCTCACGCTCAATGTGCGAGAGATGGTAGCTTTGATTTACTATTGCACACAAGGGAAAGGAGCACCGTCATAGTTTGTGACACGAAAACCGATGCAGTGTTTTACTACTTTGGGCACTGCTCCTTGCTCATCAGCATTTTTTGCCCAGTTCTGGCAATGAGAGGACGCAAGCAGGCAAAGTTACATTGTGATTAGCCATTACAAGCCTGTGAAAAACTGACCTTACCTGTGTTTTAGAGACATCCCAAGTGTGAGTGTCCACCTAGATGTATGATAGATAAGCAACATGCTACAGTCCACCGAGTAGGCTGGGAGACTGATCCATCCATCGTACCATCTAGGTGGACATCAACCACAGGAAAAGGCTGATTTTCAAACAGCTTGTGATGGCTAACCCCACTCACACCAGGGGAGCATAATATCAGCCCTTTAAATACACGCCCATGTCTGCAGGGTGTCTGTGCTGCTCTCTGCGTGTCTGCTGCTGGCTCTCGTCGGCCCCACCGGGGCCCGCAAGGGGAGGTGCCCTCGCAAACAGAGCTGTGACCAGTGCATCCGGGCGGGGCCGGAGTGCGCGTGGTGCAACCACCCGGACATCACGGGTCCCCGCTGCAACACCGAGGAGAGGCTGGTGCAGGCGGGCTGCGTCAGGGACCTCTACAACCCCAGAGGAGGCCTGCTGTCCGTCACTAACGAGAGCAGGTGGGAGGCCTCGTGGGGAAACACCGGGCAGGCGGGCCTGAGGGCTAGCATACCGAAAGCCTGGTGGTACCGGAGCGAAATGCTAGCTCGCGCAACGGCGGTTCATGCTGCTTAGGCTAGGCGTGTTTTAGGAGCTAGGAGCGTTTACGCGGAAGCTCTTGAATCATATATCTAATCCGTTCACTAATCTCTAAAGGTTTTTATGTTGAAATCCTGTCACAGCCTAAAACCAAATCTCTGTTTTTCTGAGGTTTGCGATCACGTGATGAACAAACTAAATAACAAACCAATCCAAGATGCGCCCCCTAACCCAACCCCCCCTGCAGAACGCGGGCGGACCAGGCCGTCCAGGCCACGGTAGTGCGTCTGACCCTGAGGCCGGGCGTGGTCCAGTCCGCCCATCTGACCCTGCCCAGAGACCGGCAGACGACCAGAGAGGTGACCCTGGAGAGCAGTCCCACACCGCAACACCTCAACATCACCTTCAACCACACGGGGAACCCCTGGGTCATACAGGTGAGGCATATAAGGTCCCATTAAAAGTCTGATACATAGATATTATATAGATGTTGAAAAAATTGCAAACCATGCAGTAGCTGATTGTTTTAAAGACCATTTTAAAACACGTGGTCTGTGACTGAATGCATGCACAGTCTCGTGGTCAGATCCTCCAAGTCTTCTGAAGACGTGCTACAAAGCTATTAGTTAGCATCATCTGAAGGAAATCGAAAAACCTCTTTAACATCTCGTATTCCAATGGTAAAATAGGAAGAAGTCAGTCATGCACTGATTTGAGCTAATCCCTTTTTGACAAGTGGATTGGGGTAATCGCAAACAACAATTGCAATAATCGGTTAGGGTTAGGGTTAGTAAGGGGTGCTGTCGTTCCTATCTGATTCTCCGTGTTTGGGGAAACGCTTCAGGTGAACGTTGAGGCCACACACTGTCCCCCGGAGAACGGATCCTGGACCGTCACCATCACACCCAAAGGCTTTGCACAGCTACTGGAGCTTCAGATAACATCCGAGTGTGAGTAAGCTTCTGTCTGGGTCTCACCGAGTAAAAAGGGGAAACGGTGTCTGTAGATGACAGAGGGGGGGTTATTTCGGGCAGAGCGGTAGTCTGCTAATGGCTCTGCACCCTTGCTCGAGTTAGTGCAACGTTTGTAACCTGTCGACGTTTTCAACACGATACATAACATTTTTCCGCTACCTTATATTTTATTTGAAATGTTTTAATCTCCTGGGCGTAGGGAAGGTCCCAGGCTAAAAAAGGAAAAGGAGGGCCATCTTCCACCTCTAAACCTCCCCGTTCTCCTCCCCCTCCTCCTCCCTGTTCTCCTCCCCGTCCCCCCTCCTCCTCCCTGTTCTCTTCCCCGTCCCCCCTCCTCCTCCCGTTCTCTTCCCCCCCTGTTTTCCTTCCCCACCCCCTTCCCCGTTCTCCCCCCCTCCTCCCCACCCCTCATTCCCGTTCTCCCCCCCCTCCTCCTCCCCGTTTCCCCCCCCTCCTCCCCGTTCTCCCCCCCCCTCCTCCTCCCCGTTCTCCCCTCCCTCCTTCCCGTTCTCTCTTCCCCTCCTCCCCAACCCCCTCCCCGTTCTCCCCCCCTCCTCCTGTTCTCCCCCCTTCCCGTTCTCCCCCCCTCCCCCCCAGGTGCGTGCCAGTGCACTCAGCGTACCCCGGCCCCCAGCCCGTCGTGCGGGGGCCGGGGCTCCCTGGAGTGCGGCCGCTGCGCGTGCGACGCTCCGTACACCGGGGGCCGCTGCCAGAGGCGGCGCTGGGCCCCGGGGCCGACCCCGGGGGACGGGCGGTGCCGGGAGAGCCCCGACGCCCTGGAGGAGTGCTCGGGCCGGGGGACGTGCGAGGAGGGGTTCTGTATCTGCCAGGAGCGGACGGACCCCTCCCAGAGGTACACGGGGCACTACTGCGAGTGCAGCAACTTCAACTGTCCGCACGCCGACGGCAGGTACGGACCCCAGCGCTGGGAGGGGGGGGGGGGGGGGTTCATAGAGGGATTACGACTTCAAAAAGAGGTGGTTGCTGCTCCGCAAACTCCTCATCTGGCTCTGTTGTTATCTAGCAAGGAGTCACTTTAATATGTTTAATGTGGGATATTGACCGTTGTCGCTCACATCGGACAGGATGTGCGGAGGCCAGGGCCACTGCGCCTGTGGCCGCTGTGTGTGTGACGAGGGCTGGACCCACGAGGCCTGCGACTGCTCCACGGACGCCGGGCCGTGCACGGGCCCCGACGGCAACATCTGTAGCAACCGAGGCACCTGCCGGTGTGGCAGGTGTGTCTGCGAGGGGCCCTTCAGAGGGGTCCGGTGTGAGGCTAGCCCCTTCACCGGCTAACCCTTTGCCACCGGCAAAACATGTCCGAGTGGCCGACTCTGGAACTGACGTTCGGAGACGCGATGTAGGGGCAGGTGCACCGTTGGCATCAGGCCCGTGGCTTCCCCGTGCCCTGGGAGCTGTGATGCTGGGAACCAGCATCACAGCTCCTTCTTAGGCCCAATCCCATTTCTACCCCTTACCCTTACCCCTCCCCCTTGTTTTGGACGGGTAAGGGGTAGAAATGGGATTGGGCCTTAGTCCTTACCCCTTCCCCTCACCCCTCCCTCCCTCCCTCCCTCCCTCCTTGTTCTGAAGGGGTAAGGGGTAAGGGGTAAGGGGTAAGGGGAAGGGGTAAGGGGTAGAAATGTGATTGGGCCATAATAAAGATCGCAACTGTAGCCTATATATGTTGTTCAAAACACAACGTTTTAGTCATTCGTGTATTAGTTGTGTGGTAAATACATACAGGCAAGGAAACAACCTCTGATAAACCTTAAGTCGCCTGAACAGCTTAAACTATTGTTCAAGATACTGATTGTATACCAGCCAGTATTTCGACCTAGCATGTGTTCTTAAGTGTTTGATGACTTATCATTGTCATTTTATGATTTAGTACAATACAAATGTTACATATTGTTCCTTTAACTAATTGCAGATGATTTCAATAAAAACATTATGGCACATTAAAGTAGAATGTGGAATGATGGATCATGGGTAATAAAATGATATTCATGCATGATGGAAGAGTTACCATTATTATTATTTGTAACAAATGCATAATTTAGCTTGTTAATGTTTGCTCGTTCATAAAGTAGTTGGATTTCTGGTGGCTTACGCCAACATTAAATACGGAAATATTCCATCAGTACCCAATAAGCTTTGAGGAACAAAGCAAAAAAATCATCCACTGTAAAGTGTGTTCGTTCTAACCAACCGGAGCATCCATCATTATCTAAAAAACTATAATCACAAAATAATCATTTTACTTAACTAATGATGATTGGTTATGTTAGAAGACTAGAGGCTTTTCAATGTGTGGCATCATAACTCGCTGTGAGTGGGCCCCTGGGATCAGAGAGCCGGTGCGTGGGGGGGCTACCTCCATGCGGATGATGATGCAGTTGTTCCGGGCTGTGAGGCTGGTGTGATGCTGGAAGCGCAGGTCTCTGGTCTGCAGACTCAGCTCTTGGCACAGCTCCGTTTTCTTCTTCTCTACCAAGCCAAGCGACGACGACGACAACAATAAAAGACACATGAAGAGATAAGCAGGAGGAGAAAAGTCTTCACCGTCGATCTATACCTGCCATTAAGTAACATGCTGTAAGGTTGTATCGTGTCCCAACTACGTGCACCACGGTGTGTTAAAGTAATATTGTACATTGCATTGTTCACCAATTCCTTACCAAAATACAGGATAAGTCCCATTACAAACAGTAACAAAGTACAAGTTATACATTCGATTCCAGAATTCACAGAAAGGACAAAGACCAAGTCATACATACGATCCACATTTCTACATTTCTTTACAGTGCATTGCAACGCTTACCAAAGGATGTGACGTTTCCTTCTTTGTCAAATTTCATCTGTGAAATACAAACAAAAGATACCATTATGATAAGCCTACATTACACCATACATAAGCCTACAATCTAAACATCTGATTACATTATCATTTGATACAGTTATATAAAAGACGATGAGGCTAGATATCTATTTCTTGAGTAAGTGTATTTATTGAGGTTTGTTGTATATTTGCCCCTTTCCCTCCGACATTCGTGGGATGCATGCTTAGATACTCGTATCATCGCAGGTCCTGTCTTCTAACACACATACCACAACAAAGGTAGGAGCCACAATCGAGAGCGGTGGAGCGTCTGTGGCTCTGTGGCGAACAGAGGAGGCTGAAAAAACAAACAAGATTCATGAGCATCAGGAGAGACAGAAAGGGAAAATAGAAAATGGCATTTCAGTAACGTGGGCTTTACTCGTTAATGCGGCCGTGACATAAAAAAAGAGAAAGCACTTTGTATTGCAATATTGCATGAAAGGCGCTATATAAATAAAGTTTAATCTGCCTTACCATTCCAAACTGGGTTTCCTCTGGGCGGCGTTTCTTTTCCGAAAGCGACTGGTCTGTGACTTGTAAGTTGATGACTTAACGCCGGTATTGCTGGCCTGCCTGGTACGTTTGGGGGCAATAACCATGTCCTGCCGCTTGCTGCTCTAACACAGTTGTGGATCTCTGACCTTCTGTTTCTCTGTTTTTGGTTACCTATTCTAGCAGTGCAACTCATGCTGACAAAACATGCAGTTAAAGAGTTAATAACACCCCCAGCTCCTGGAAGATATGTTCTGTAGCAGTTTCTGGTGCTGGTGAGCATCTCTCGGTTCAGCCATAGCACGGCCTCTGCTCGCCTCCCCAGACCAGCACAATAAACGGCCCTTCCAAATAGCGCCATGCCAGTTGCAGATGTAAGGTCAGCAGCACTCTGACATCAATGTCAGATCAGGATAAACGTATGGCAAGGAAATAGTGCAACGGATAAGGAAAGCCGATAATCGACACCCATCATATGTCTCGGTGAAACAGCTGATTTAAAGAGAATGCATGGACAAAAGACATGTCTTATTATAAGATGAAAAGTCAACTCCAGAAAGGTTTACGTGCCGTTGTGTGTGCAGCCAACAGGTTAAAAAGAGCAGTCAAGCTCTACACCTACGTCAACAACAAGGTGCATAGGTCCGCGTGAGAGTAAATGCAACGGTAACCTCTCCTTATCGCATCCTAACCATGATGTGCACAACATACACAAGACCTTACCACCATGATAACATACATAACCCTGACTTCTGCAACATGTTTAGGAGCTAGCCACCAAGCTAAACGCTGCCAGCCACAGTTTCCAGATAACTTTGCAAACAAACTTTTATTTGCAGAGTTACGGCTGATGTTGACGCACGCATGTTGACTCCGGGTGGGTAATCATTTAATCGGAAATAGTTTTAAGTTTCACGTGAAGTCCGACCATGGACCTCTTAGTCCGACGGGTGGGAATGTCGCGACAGCAGAGCACGAGACCCACAATGCATCGCGGTGCAACCCTGCGTTTGTTATTGTATGACGTAAACGTTCAAGTGGCAGTTCTGATATTAACCTAAATATTTAACTAAATACATAAATAAAATAAATGAATGAATTTATTAATAAATACCATTGTTAAATGCATGGCTTATTGAATTGACTTTTTTTTCTGCCTTTCTGTATATTTAAATAGCTACCGTAGCCTATGCTCTGTGTAGTTGAGGCCTATGGTTGGAGCACGCTGCTGATGCTGGTCCTGATGCAGGATTCCGGTTCGCGGTTTCCTGGTGATGCTACGTCGTGACGCCTGCGACCGGAAGGATGCTGGCAGTGCAGGAAGACTCACGGGGCTAATCGTTAACCTTTATGATGACTTTTATTTTTGAATCTGTACTTTTATAACGCGTTTTTTCTGGTTTTTTCTGTATTTACATTCCACTTTATTTTATCTATTTCGATTTGCTTATATTTTGCTGGTTTAAAATAATGTTTCCCTCGTGTTATTCCAAACCTGGAGACAGTGGGAGTAAAAGGATGTCTTTCACAAGGATCTTTCTTGGGGTGTTTGTGGTCTACATGTGTCACACCGCCTGGGTGCTGTACGGCTTCCTGAACACGAAACCTTGCGACAAGGGAAAGGGAGAACAGTGTATCACTTCCTACCTGGCAGATCGACCAAAACTACAGGTTCGTTACAACGTGTTTGGTAGTTTATAATATAGCCTCTCTCGCTCGTATTGATTAACTAATTGACTAAATAAGAAATCGAATCTATCTAAATCAATCTAAATAAAATCAATTGGGACAGCGTTTTTTGCTTTGAGAGAGACACATTCACAGAGAACACACAGAATGAAGAAAAAGCTTAGATCAGACTCTTATGGATGTCTTTTAACGAAAAACATTTCGGACAATACAGAAAGTTATGCCTATCATCTAAAAAGTCATTTAAGTCTACGGTCATTTCTACATTTCATGTGTAACACTGAAATATATCAATATTCCTGACCTCCAGGCTACGTTCATTTTGCGAGCTAATTTCTTTATTATAAAACAAAGTTCGTAAAATATCACCCATGAATCAAACCCAGGCCCCCATGGGTCTGCTCCAGAAACCTGGTTTCTGCAGACCGTTTTTCATGCGCTGCTCGTCTTCACCAGCTGAGCGTGTTCACCTGCCTGGTCCCGGAGGAGAGTCCGCTAAACCTCATCCTCACAGTGGACCCCTTCGACCCGCACTCTGCGTTTGAAAAGTAGGTTAAGAGACAAGTTTCTACATTTAATTACAAAAGGGTTGTTTAGAAAAAGACCCCGTTTCTTGTGCAAAGTTGTGCACAAAATTATTTTTATTTTGTATTTTTGGCATCAACTATTTTCTGCATATAACAGAAGTCTGAGAAATATTCACTTTTCCATTAAATAGGAGCAATCCCATGTATTTATTTAATTGTATTACCTCGATGTTACTATCACAATATCACCCAACACCCCCTGAGAGCACAGCCGTCTCACAGGCTGTTTCCCCCGCCCTCCGTGCAGGCAGGTGAACGTCTCTCTGCCGGAGGAGACCCGGGCCAACGGGAGTCTCCACGCGGTCGTGTACCTCCACAAGGCCGGCGTCTCCCCCTTGGAGGACCACAGGGGGGTGCACCACGCGGCCCCCCTGACCACCTACACCACGCCCAGACACACAGCTGCACCGAGGGGCGCCCTGCGCCAGGTAACACGGGATATGATGTGGTGTGGATTGATTGATTGATTTAATTTGATCGTTTTGATATTGAATAGGACCAGCGCACTGTGTCGTACGCAGTGTGTAGTCGAGGGACGACACGGTGACGCCCAAAGGCTTGTTTCCATAGTGGTCCCTGTGGGGGCAAGTCAAGAGGGCGGGTAGCAGCAAATCACACCTCAATTTACACAATGACATACAAGTCACACACATAACAAGGGTCATAATTAAGACATTCCGAAGATTGGTGTCTTCGGAATGTCTTCCTAAACTGTTCACAATAGGTGTCAAATGTCAGATCTAGCAACTTTACGGTTTTGCATATCAAACCTTGCCGACTTACCCACGAGTCCTACAGTTTGTGTGTGTCCCTCTTTGTTTGTGTTTGTCTCCTTTAAGCAGGGGTCTTACAGATTAGAGGCTATTGTTTCCCATTGGAAGCCACACCTGTCAATCACGGTGCTGTCCACGGACTTCCCCTTCAACAAGGCGGGGCTCCCAAGTGACCTGAGACGCCACATGCGCGTGTGAGTCTCCAAAAGCCGAGGACTCGTTAACACCGATCCTTGTTGAATGATGGACTGGCTTGATTACAATCATCCTATCACTCATACCGCCCCATCCGTCTGTTTATAAAAAGGCCCAGAATACACGCCATTCCTTTGTTAAGAGTTGCAATCAGGGCCGACGGACTGCGGGGGAAAGTGAGGCAGTCGTGGGGGGGCCCAAGGCAGATGGGGGGCCCATGGTAAAAAAAATAAAAAAAATAAAAAAATAAATTTGAATTATCCACCAGCCCATAGTGTTAGGAGTCGCACATGGCCTCGTCCCCCCATCAACAATCGTTCTACCCCCCCCCCCCCCCCCGTCAACAATCGGGGGGGGGGGGGGGGGGGGCCATCAGTACCTCGTGTATAGGGGCCCAGGATTTGGTGCAACGGCCCTGGTTGCAATGCACGGTTCTTATGAGTTACTTTTTACCACTGGCCGTGCATCAAAATCATGAGACAGAATCAAATCATAATTCATTCAAAACTCATTGGGGCTCTCACAAATTGCTGAAAGAACATTTTTTTTAACCTTTTTTTTTTTAGGTTTTTGATGAGGGGGCATTGCCTTTAAATGGCAGATATGATGCAATGTTGGTTTGTCTCGCTCTTCAGCTTTCCGGACGGGAGGAAGACAACCTACCTCCCGTTGCTCCTGGTGGATCAGCTCAGCGTCGGCGCCAGAGACCTGCTGGTAGGCCGTAGTCTCTCTCTGATTAATGTGAGCGTTTCTCAACAGTGGGACGGAAAATCTTTGTAGATGTAGCTCACGCTCCAAACATCAAAACACACAGTATCCACTCTCTCCCATGAAATCACACACAATATCTATTTACATTAGACAGAACAAAGTCAAGAGCGACGTGTTCATGAGCATCTTTACTGTACATACAGCTATATACATTGTTGTTTCTCTTTCTTCTGACAAATGTACTGCCTGTAAGTAGCTTTGAATGAAACCGTCTGCTAAACGCCCTAAACGTAAATGCAAATAGTGCCTTCGCTTCAGGGATTTCCCTGTAAGTTCCCAACCCTGCAGGGATGAATGTGCGCCCGTCCGCCCGTCCTGTGATGTGTGTGCAGGAGGTCAGCAGCAGCGCGCGCCACCTCCCCCTGACGGTGTCCTACCGGGGGACGTCTCTCCAGAGCTTCAGGTTCTGGATCCACCTGCAGGACCTGGTCCACTCCCTGCGGCAGTTTGGTCAGTCGGCCGTCCACAGTTCACCCTCTCGCTCGCCTGATATCGGATCTGTCTTGATGTGTTGAGTGAGATGCTGGTTTGCTATTCATTTGTAAGATAGGCTATATTTTCTATGCTAATTTTTTTTATTTATAAACCGTTTTTGATTGACATTTTCTTTAGATCACTTGTAACCAAGTGACATTTAAAAAGCTGCTATCAGCACAATTCCTTTTTTTCATTGGGTTTTGAGTCTTATGGTTCATGGATTCGGCTCTATAGCAATAGCCGTTAGTCAAGCGAATGCTTGAGAACTATGAGACTCAATCAAAACACAATCCAATCAAAACAAAGTGGGACGAGCCACAGCTTTAAGCTAATATTTAAATGTGGTCTAGCACCAGTCAGAATTAAGTGAGCATGATAACAAAAACACGTAGCCTATCGTATGGCTTTCAAACGAGCCACTACATACATTGCCTAGACACCCATGATTCACGACCTGATGAAGTGAGTCCGGTCAAGTGACGAAGCAGCTTCTATGTAGTGAAACACACCAGAGACTTGTGGGTCCACTGTGTTCTGTTATTTTATTTATTGTTAGCGCATTTAGCAGACACTTTTATCCAAAGCGACTTACAACGGTTAATACACACATTGACGCACCAACGGCAGAGTCAACCATGCAAGGAGACAGCCAGCTTAGGGTTAAGTCTCTCGCTCGGGGACACATCAACACTCATCTAGGAGGAGCTGGGGATCGAAGTAGCAACCTTTCGGTTACAAGACAACTGCTCTACCTCCTGAGCTAAACCGACCCACTGTTACTGCTGCAGGTTTCACAGAGGAGAACATCGATGAGATCAAGGAGACACTGCGGGGCTCCAACCTCTACCTGCTGATCCTGACCGCCTTGGTCACAGCTCTGCATGTGAGACCACACGGCACCACACAACCCGTCTGTCTGTGTGCTGTGGATGGAAGGGTTTGGTGTGTTGTCATCGAAAACCATTACAAATAGAATACAAAACCATAATATTCGCTCAGATGGATAGATATAGTGCCAGGCAGTAAGAAACAGAATGTAAATAGGAAGATAGAGATAGATATGCTAATTTCGACTCTCATATCAGCTGATCAATACATTCTGCTGCATTTGACAGATAATCGGTATCAACGCTTTTTCTCCCACACGATGAAACAGAGAAAAAATATTCGAAAGAAAAAGGGAAATTGTGGCTGTCTGCCACTTTTCACAGCGCTGGTTTTTTCTAAATAATAATAAACGTATGTATATAAGATTGGCCTATTTTTGAACAGTGTACTGTACCATGCGTTCATAGATGTGTTGTATACGTTGCAGCTCATCTGTGAATTCCTGGCCCTTAAAAACGACATCACGTCGTGGAGGAAGAAGAAGAGCATGGCGGGCATGTCAAGGAGGACAGGTAAGGAGCACAACAGGATCTGTTCAAACAATACTCTCCCAAAGTTATGGTACATGTGCCTAATATCTATAGAGGATGCCCTCTGTTGTGGCCATCACGAAAGCCCTCAAGATTTAAACACTGAACTCAAACTGCAAAGCCGTGAAAATACTTTCAAATGCTATAACAATTTTTTTATTGTTGAACTTGTGGTTTGCTTTAAGAGTTTGGTTTCTTTACTTAAGAATGGATCTTCTTTGGCAGTTGGGCTACATAGCGGCCTCTCTAATGTAGCCCACATTCCAAAGAGCGGGAAAAGGAGATATTTCGGGCGTCTTTGGTTGCTTCGTGGCCTCATTTTGATTAAGGCTGCTTGGTGCCTTATTATAAAGTTGAATTTAAATTGTGATGCTAGAGTATAGGACATTCAATGCTCATATATATTAAGTAAAGGGGTTGACATTGAAAAGTTAGTCCTCATCATCTCTCTAAAAACAGTGGGTCAACAGTCGAGTTCCTTTGGCGCACCGTTTAAAGATAGTAGGTTTGTGTTAGTGTCGATTTCCGCCCTTATCTTCCCACCGTGTCCTCTGTAGTCGTGTGGCGTTGCCTGGGCACTCTGCTGGTCTTCGTCCATCTGCTGGAGGATACCAGTCTGCTGGTGCTGCTTCCTGTGGGCCTGGGAGCCTGCGTGGAGGTAGCTCATACAGGAAGTCATCAGCTGCTTCACCTCTTGTCTATCGCCAAATCTCCAGCTCTTCTCCTCGAGCTCCGTTGTACCCCCCTGTTTCAGTCGTCGGAGGCTGGACAAGCAGGGGCGGGAGCTAAGCTACGGCCTAGCTAGCCTAGCAGCGTTACTCTGCAGGACAATGGAAAGCAAATGCTGACCCAGCGATCTCCCCTTCTGGACACGCAACGATAAATACATTTGAAGCATAGTCCAGTTTGATCAAGAAATACAATCTGCCTACTTCAGTGGAAAAAATCTATTCATTTTAAATGTTTACTGAGGTGGTTTTAGGGTGACGGAGGTATAACAGAAATTATAAAATGTATATTATAAACGGCCGTACAGATCAAGCCATAAAACTAATGTTTATGATTATGCTTCTTTCATCATTGATCGTTCTTTTCCCTCCCAGGTATGGAAGGTCTTCAAAGTATTCAAGATCCATGTGCATCTGAAGAGCTACAGGCCCATCATGCATGTGAGTAGCCTACATATCATAATTTACAATAAACCATTTAATTGAAATATTATACTGAATAACCTGACATTATTGCGTTAATCAAACACATTTAGAATGTAACTTTTTTTGTCTGCGCCACCTTTCGATCAGGGTGTGCATGTACAAGGCATTCCTCCAAACTTTCAATAATAACTATAAAGTATAAATATGTATATGTTTGTACGTGGACCAGAGGGGGGCGCTGTTTAGTCCTTGTACCTGGTAGCTCCTCTGTCGTCGACTCTGCTCTGACCTCCCGCCACTTTTGGGCTGTAATGAAAGCCTCTCTTGTATTTACTTCGTATTATTCACCTGCTGAAATACATCCCATGTCGGTAACATTCTCCTGACACTGTGTGCAGGTTAGTAAACTGGATGAAGCAGAGAGGAAGACATCGGAGTATGATTCACAGGTACATGCCTCCGTAGAAAGACAGATTTTTCCTTACCTTATTGCATGATATCTCACTGTAACAGGACACAATTAAAATGTTGAGATCATACCAGGTAGACTGCGTGATGTAAGAGAAGACACACACCCTGGCCTACATTGTATGGTCGTCACCTCACGCCCTCAATGTTTATCTTCCACTTGGATCCTGGAATGCGTTCTGACATAACTCTGTTGTGTTTGTTCGTCTTCGTACACAGACACACGTGCACACACACGTGCACACATTCAGGCCAAAGGCACACACTCAAACACTCACAAACGCACGCACACTCTCTCTCTCTCTCTCTCTCTCTCTCTCTCTCTCTCTCTCTCTCTCTCTCTCTCTCTCTCTCTCTCTCTCTCTCTCTCTCTCTCTCTCTCTCTCTCTCTCTCTCTCTCTCTCTCCGTCTCTCTCTCTCGCTCTCTCTCTCGTCTGCTTGAATGTTAAAGGCTTTCATGCCATCTTACTTTCCTTCTAGAACTTTCTTGAGTTTAACGTGTGTCTCCCCCCTAGGCCTCCAGATACCTGTCTTATTTGGTCTACCCCTTGTGTGTCGGCGGGGTCGTGTTCTCCCTAGTCTACCTGCGCTACAAGAGGTTAGACGCAAATCTCTCACACATCTCTCTACAGGTGTTCAGTAACGCTGGCCTACGAGTTGACTGACTTATGGCGCGTTTCCACTGCAGGGTGCGGTACGGTTCGGTTCGCAAAGGTGAGGTACGGATTGCGTTTCCACCGCCAAAAGTGGGCGTGACCCGGACTGAGCCGTACTCGTTTTGCCCTCGTCTTCAGTACTCCTCCGTTGGGGTACTGAGACGCCTGAAAGGGTGCCGGAGAATTCAAGCTACACACCCCCTCCGTAGATTGGTCGACAGAATCGTCACTTCCGGGCGACGTGGGGATAAAAACAAACAAACAAACAGTAGCCTCGAGGTATTATTCTTTACAATGAACATGTCGCATAAAAGGCTTGCTTGGGCGAACAAGGAGGTGGAGACGATCCTCTGCATTCTTGGGGAGGAAGACGTTGTTTACGATGTTTACGTAGCTGCCGCGGCGATCGACATCCGGCCTACCATAAAGGGTACTGTCGGCGGTGGAAACGCGACCTCGGAACTGCGCTGGGCTATACCGCCCCCTCCCTACCGGACTGAGGCGAACCGAACTGTACCGCACCCTGCAGTGGAAACGCGGCAAAACATAACTGAAGAGAACTGTCATTTCTCTGGGTGATATCACACCACAGCAACAGCGCCATCTCCAGGGGAACACAGGATTTAGAAAAATGGTCGCAGGGAATAAATAAATTGCTTTGTTTTTCTGCCTTTTTCACAGTTCCAGCTGTTGGGTCAGCATTTTGTCTTATATTTCTCATGTATGTTTTCAGGTTCAAGCTACGTTAAAATGTTAACATTTTACTCATGTAATTTGTATAATTGAGCCCCTCTCAGTTAGGAGGTGGGGGACTTTCAGAATGCAACAAAAACTAAATACAACTAAATGTTCGGCCACTCCAACTGTCTGAGCAACTGTGAGACGCCATTTTTCGAGCGCAGTTGACAAGGTGGCTGAATGGGAGAGGTTTAGGGAGCGTCAACAGATTCTTGTTAACAAAGAGAGAGGCACGGCCGGCCAGCCGTTTTTAATTATAGTATATCCAAAGAAATAATTTATTTAAAGAAATTCTGCCTTTTGTCAACAGCTGCTACTCCTGGTTAATCAACATTCTGTTAACTGGTAAGTAAAATTGAATCCTGTCTCCATAAACTTGGCGAGTAGTGATCTAATGAAACCTAAATGAAGGATTGAGAAGCTATTAACTACTTGAACATATAATTTTTTGCTTAAGAAGCCTAAGCCCGATTAGCTTATTAGTTATAATAATCATTGGAATAAATAGGTCACACAAAACGCACACAGGTCATGTGTGTGTGTTTTGTGTGACTTATTTATGAAGGGTACGCAAAGGCTGTAATTTACTTACATTTACAGATCGAAACATATGGAAGACCTTTATCTCCCACTTTGTATGAAAGAAAGAATAGTTTAAATAGTTCACATCTGAAACTTCATGATGATATTGAACACAGTATCTTTACAAGTAGGCTTGGACATTATTAACCATCAGACACTGCAGAACAAATATGGCAGGGACAAGGCCGTTTTTACAAGTTGTTCAGTCCAAATAGGGTTAAAGACTCCGCTAAAGTCTAATAAATGCTATGTGCCCAACACACATTCATGCAACACATATTAGAAGTTGAAGTTATTCCGTCTAAATCTAAGCTGTCATTGTTTTAACAGGAGTTTATGCATTGGGCTTCCTGTCTATGGTCCCACAACTCTTCATCAACCACAAGGTATTCCCGGCCTCACCGGCACTGACAGTCAATGGAGACACACGATCCGTTCATCTATACCGTCTTATTCACGTTTGGGCCATTTTGGTTTATCTGTCTCACTCTCTTTGTCTCTGTCTGCCTCTGTCTGTCTCTCTGTCACTGTCTCTTTGTCTCTGAGTCTGTCTCTCTGCCTGTCTCTATGTCTTTGTCTCTGTCTCTGTCTCTGCCTCTGTCTCTCTCTGTGTCTCTCTCTGTGTCTCTCTCTCTCTCTCTCTGTGTCTCTCTCTTTGTCTCTCTCTCTCTGTGTCTCTCTCTCTCTCTCTCTCTCTCTCTCTCTCTCTCTCTCTCTCTCTCTCTCTCTCTCTCTCTCTCTCTCTCTCTCAGTTGAGGGCTGTGGACCACCTGCAGGGCACGGTGTTAATGTACAGAGTAAGTACTGAGTCGTCTCACTAACACACCACCAGCCTCTTCTAAGCCGCAGTTCAAAGCCCCGCCCCGCCTCTTCGGTCTGAACCAGCCTTTAGAGTGCAGTGCTTCCCCTCCTCCCTCCTCCCTCCCTCCCTCCCTCCCCCCCCCCCCCCTCCCTCCCCCCCACCGGTCCTGACTGTCCCCCTCCCACCCACCAGGGGGTGAACACCTTGCTGTGGGACCTCTGCTCCTCCGTCTCCTGCCTCTCCTCGTCGGACCGCGTGTCTCTGTCCCACCAGCTCTTCTGCTTCAGGGACGAGCTCTTCTTCTTCCTCTACCTCTATCAGCGCAGGTAGCACCCCTCCTCTTCCTCCGTTTGACAGTCGTGAAGAGAGTGTGGAAAAGGGCAGCAGAGATTTGGAAACATTAATAACCCTGAAAAAAACTATGCCAAATGACGCTCAAATGATAGCTCTTAAAAAACTTTTTTTTTCCATAACAAGCCATAATGTTAATCAGTAATAATATGTTTCATTTCATTGATGCTTTCTGTCGTTGTAAAGTGCAGCCTATTTATATGCTTAGTTGTTTTAACTTCATTATTATTCGTGTCAAGTATGAATGTTGACATTCCAACAAGAGCCAATGTATTTATTTGGTTGAGTAACTCTGTTATTGACACACTGTGCGTGTGTGTGTGTGTGTGTGTGTGTGTGTGTGTGTGTGTGTGTGTGTGTGTGTGTGTGTGTGTGTGTGTGTGTGTGTGTGTGTGTGTGTGTGTGTGTGCGTATCTTCCTCAGACACTATGCCCACAAGGCCAGACTTCGAGAGGCCGGGTCTAAAAGCAAGAAAGTGAAGACCCAGTGAGGAGGAGGCTTCGTGTAGAGCACAACATGGATCCATGATATCGGCACCTTAAGGCGTTCCCTCCTTGATAAACAAACAGAAAAAAGAGTTTATATACAGAGCATATCTCCCTGTAGATGCGCCAACATAAAGTGGCACTGTCACGCCAAGCTCATACAAGAGAGGAGCGACAGCTTCAAATGAGGAAAAAAAAACGTAGTCTGTCCCATCCACACAGTTTCTGTGAAAGGCTTGACCATTGCCATCATTCTTCAGAATCGGACCAATGTAGCGGAAATCACAACAATGAACAATGATGTCAATGGTCCTACTTCTCAGTGTTCAAAACACACGTATGAAGTGACGGCGGTTCCCCTGTGAAGGAGCAAAGTGGAGATAGGACAGGTTCCCCAGGACACACTAATTCCAGGTGTCATGGTGTGTATTGGATGTCGCCGAGGTCATATATTCCTTCCTCGGTTAGACGAGTCCATAGAAGTAGGAGAAAACATCCACCCACTCATGAGGTTTATTCGACCCACTAACTCTTTGAATTTAGTGATTTCATGCCACCAGGTGTGAGTGTGATTAGTCATAATAAGCCGTTTGAAAATGTATCTTTTTTCCTGTGTTTTAGTGATTTGAACATTTGCCGAAGTCTACCTGGCAGGCTGGTAGGCTGATCTGTCCAGCGCACATCTAGGTGGACACGCCCACATCTAGGTGGACACGCCCACTTGTGATGACACGCCCACTTGTGATGACACTAAGGGTGCACTCGCACTAGGCAAGTTTGCCTGTTCCGTGCTGCAGGAAGATGCACGGGAATCACGATTAAGGCACAGAGAAGGGAAGATTTTCAAACGGCTTGTAAGGGATGACTACACTCGCACCTGGTGGCGTGGACAGGATCACCCCTTTAACCATGGGTTCGGTACCCAAAATGCTACGTCTCCTCAACCCACTTTCCTGTCCCTCTCATAAAGCATATGAAAAAAAGATGTTCAATATTTATTCCTTTGATGCTCCACACTAGTCATGTTAGTTTATGATGGTCTTGACTCCCAGACAAATGACCGCTGTACCGCCAGGCTAAAAGTGTATCTTAATCATATGAACTTGCTTCCCTCCTGTGAAATATTGTTATCATAACACATGTTCCAATATGCATGTTGATCTATTAGCGCAGAACGTGAACTTTCACATGGATCGCTGCACCTGAGTGAGAAGGCTGTCGACTACTGTGAGGACCAAGGCTTGATAAGGAGCTAATGCTGTATCACGGTAGCATTCGTAGACCCCACAGATCAGAGCGTGTATCTTCCATCGGTCCGGTTTAGGAATAAGTAAATTCCTTTGAATATGTTAAACATTGTTACATTAGAAACATTGTATGGTGAAACCATTCTGTGACAAAATCCATATCCAAATAAAACATTTCTGTCAGACAAAGTGGGAGATAAAGGCCTTCCATTTGTTGCTAAATGTAAGTAAATTACAGCCTTTGCGCACCCTTTATAAATTAGTCTCACAAAACACTCACATAGGTTGGTCATTCCATCAACCGTAAAACATAGCTTCAGCTGGCATGAGCTTTTCCGGTGAGGCATATTTATGTTGCACCTTGGTCTGACTGGTTCTCAACAAGCCCATACACTTTGGGCTTGACAATGGACACTGTGGTATTCTGTAAACATACATGACACACCCAGCATACATACGCTCACATCCCGGCACCAGTGTGACAGTACATGCTGTGGAACCACATGCTGTCCGTGCTTTCTTTAGATTGTAATGCTTCAACTCAACTCAGTTCAATTCAGTTTGTATAGCCCTTGATCACAGGTACAGTTTGAAAGGACTTAGCTGGACTGCTTCAATGAAATGCTTCAATTTCTTTGGATGATTCAGCATTAACTTTTGTTTATGTTGACCACACTTTCTCTGCCATGGCATGCGACAGCAATATACAAATTACAACTTTCTTTCGTGAGTTAATGGCAATAGCAATTGGCCATACAATTTCATGCTAATTTGTGCTTACTGAAATCAAATTAAAATTAAATGAAACGACTTAACTAATCCGGTACGTTGCTTCTTCAACTATCAGCCATGTAAATAATTAGCCTTTTTCTACATAACATTAATTCAGCAAAATGACTTTAAATAAGTACATCCAACCATGGAAACACAACCCAAAAAGTGCATGAATCATGCAACTACATAAAATAATCAAATGAGCCAACTGCCCCACGTGCTGCATCATGGAAACAATAGATGGGGAGATGGGGCAGCTCATGCCACCGTTGTGGAGCCACGACTGCAAACAATCGAGATTTTGTTGAGCAGCAGCTTAGTCCCCCCTACTAGCGTGGGAGTAGCAGGCCGTTTGGCAGTCGCAGAGTGTAGTGGAAGGGCCGGGGTGTGTGCGCGGTGTGTTATGATGTACAGCAGGAATCTGCACTGGTGGTGGGTTGTCACGGCGATGGAGAGCCGGTCATGTGGTTTTTCAAATCCAGGTTAGACTCGGACACCACTGAAGAGTGGTCAATATCGATGGAGAGGTTGTTGGTGGGAGATTCCTTCCCTGGAAGGAAGACAAGCTAAATCTTGTCCACATTTGAGAGTATGTCTTGTCCACATTTGAGAGTATGCCGACGATTTGCAGCTGAGTCTTTGCCAGACCTAAACTGTTTCAAACACCACAAGGAAACACAAACACTAATCTCAAACCAGTGGTGCAACACCAGCTGTGGGGAATATCTGCCTACTGAGATGGCGGTTTCTGATTGGCTTGTTTTGATTGGAGCACAGTGATGTCCCTCACTCTAACATAATGCTGAGTGACATATTTTGGCACAGAGTTGAGCTGAAACTGATACTGTCCACCTTGCATTGGATGTTGTCATGGAAGCATGAATGATACTGAGCATAACCACCTAAAAATAGTCCAACAAGGTCTCTAGTCTCTATTTCACAGGCGTAACCTATAAATACACTAGTGGTTGGGGGAACAATGCATTTCATTCATGATTACATAAATCTCAATGTGTAGGTAACAACGATCCTTTGCTTTTGTTGTTGTGTTGTTTATTTCCCCCCTTTTGTTTGAGTGTACTGTCTGTATGTATTACTTTCTTATTTGTAAAGCGTCTTTGAGTGTAAAAAACGGATAAATTATTATTATTATTATTATTTATAGGCTGACTGCATTTAAAGTTCAGCGTGTTTATCTATGTACACAATATATCGCCATGGCAACCGGACAACTTGAATACTGATGGAATGGCAGATTGGACGCAAGGCAAATCGTGGCATACAGATACCCAACAGAATCACTCTGCACGTGGTCGTTGGGGGCTGTCCAATCTACTACAAAGGATCAGTGAAACCATCACACACGCCGGGAATTTTTCCCCCCGCAGAGAAATCAAACAATGTAGCCCACAAGGCAGCATTCACAGAATGCCATCCTCCTGCATGACGCCACGGCATGTGATTGTTGGGAGGAGGCAGTCTCAGGTACCGAGAAACCTAAACGAAAAGGAGGACAGAGGCACATGCATGCAGACATGCGCATGCACAGAAACACACACACCTTAACGTTATACACACCTAAACTAGTTTGACGGGCAGGTGTAAAAGCAAACAGTCTTGTGTCAGTCGTTGCCTGGCGTTGGATGCGATGCCTTCCAGTATGAAGATCCTTCTGGGCTGCGGCCTGATCACCCTGCTGCTTCCGTCAGGTATGTCTTTTGGGCTGGGCGATATGAACAGAAACTAATATCTCGATATTTTTTGTTCGAATGGCGATATACGATATTTTAACGATATTTTGAAAAAAAACGGGTAAAGAGTGTAGTTTTAACTCCACGACACAAATATTCACCATCAACCATTTATTGATGGTGAATACCATCAATAAGCCCCGACAGGGCGAACAGGATACCGACTCGCAGCTGAGGTGTCTTGCTTTGCCCTGAAGGGGCTTATTTTCGATAATGACCGGCGACGTTCTATACATTATCCCGCGGCTACTTGCGTAAACGAAAAAATAATTTAATGGTGTGTCTTTTTACAATGTATTCGTTAGCAGCATTCGTAGTGTTGATCAGCAGAGAGACATTCCACCAAAGACGTTGACGTAGGACCGTAGGCCTACTAAACAAAACGTCCTATCATTGTATGGGTTTGTAAAATGCTAATCAAATAAAAACAAATACTTATCAAGCACCTTTAATAAAAAGGTAATTGGTTTGGGGGAGATCTTGTGCTTTATTTATGTTTTTGTCATGCCTGTCTAGGCTTCAAACTTCGCTGAAACACCGGACAATTTGCGGAGTGATACCAAAGTAAAAAAAAACGTTGTTTTCCTTGACAGCCTCTTCTTTAATTTGAATGATTTTAGCTTGTGTGTTTCATTAAGTAAAGGGCTGCTCAATGTAGATGAGATGTCTGTCTGCCTATGTACATTCTAAGATGCATACAGGCCCAACAGGTTTAATATGGCTGCCGACTCCCTCTTTTCCATTTGTTTTACTACCTTTGTCACTTTGATGGATTTTGCGAACTTGAAAGTATTGTGGGTTGTTAGTTCTGAATGCATATTCCCCTCTCTTGAGCTATCAGACATCTGGTAATTTTCAGACAGACACCTCCTATTATGGGAGAAATATACCATTGTTTGGAAGGAAGTATAAGCATTATCTTGCTCATACAAATTAAGCATGTGTGGGGAAAACACAGAGTCAACGGAGGACTCCGTTCTCTGGGACATCCACACGAGGGAATCACTCACTCCTTCTCGGGCCACAGGGATGAACCTTGTTAACTCGGCTGACTTTGGGGGAACCCCTCAAACTGTAAATCTCGTTCACCCCATCCTGACGGGAAAAGAGAGGGGAGGGAGATACATCTACTGTACATGTATGCCCATTCATTCTTGTTTGCTTAGCTGACTCCAAGTGGTGAACCTCTCTATATCTGGTTCACCTTTGTGACGTCTAGGCATCCCCTGCAATCTTTCTCTCACTTTACGTATGCTGACTTATATGTGAAGGTTAACTAGTTAAAGTTACTGTCAAAGTCAAACATTGGCTGTTTTATCAATGTGTACCACAATCACAATCGGGTGGTAGTGTTGTCAATTGGTTGAAGGTATACTCAACTGACACACAACTGATTAGAAGTGAATTACATTGTGCTCATCAAGTTTACATTATTATTGTGTAAACAACCTGTGTCAGCGACCATTAGCAGACAAATGAATCCCATCAATACATCATTAGGGTCATTAGGTATGTTATTAGTATCAGTTTAATTAGTAAGGTGATTTAAGACACAGTATCTCAGCGCCTTACAGCAAACATAACTTATTGTTATGCTTAAGATATACATTTGTTAAGTTGTGATCTGCTGAGAATCCGGAGAAGGTGGATAAGTGTATATTTAGTTCATGAGGGGGAGATAGGAATTTATTATTATAGCAAAAGTCTTTAGCACCTGTAACTCCAGATTTTCTATGCGTACACTAAAGCCACAAATGTGTAAGAGTAAATTTGAAGTCCTAAATATTTATTTTGCATGTGTACTCTAAAGTCACAAATGTGTAACAGTACATCTGATGTCGTAAATATTTTTTCTACTTGTCTGTGTGTGTGTGTGTGTGTGTGTGTGTGTGTGTGTGTGTGTGTGTGTGTGTGTGTGTGCGTGCGCGTGCGTGTGCGTGTGCGTGTGCGTGTGTGTGTGTGTGTGTTGACCGTGTAACTCAGTATTGCTTTGCTCTCATGTCTCCAGTGGTCTGTATAAGTTGCTTCGTGTGCAGCTCAGCTCGGACCAATGAGGAATGCAACCGGACTAACCTGACTTGTCCGGCACTGCAGGACAGCTGTTTGACCATCGTAGACATTGCTGGTAATTATATCTATCTATATATATATATATATTTAAGCAATAGATCACGCCAGGCTGTGGTATGTGCTCATTATACCACTGTTAAGGGGCGTAGTCCGGCCCCGACGCGCAGCGGAGGGCCGGCGACCCCCTTCACAGTGGTATAATGAGCACATGCCACTGACTGAAGTGATCTATTGCTTTTATACAATGGTTACTGTTATGGCGAAACGAAAGTCATAGACACACTACATTTAAAAATAAACCAAGAAAGTCAAAATAGCCGTTTTTATTAAAGAATACAAAAAAGTAGTCCCTCCTGGCTGCCGCTTTGCATCGACGGTCGCTATGCAACACACTTTAGCGTCCCTCCGAGAGAAGGCTCCGATAGAGCGGTTCGCCGGCAATTTATTTATTTACGCCGATTTTAGGCTTCAGTGAACTGTGAACTCTGCTATTGCTTTTATACAACCTCCATGGTCAAGTTAAATCTCCGTGTGATAGTTTCTTACGATACTTTGTAACGGTTTCCTCTTCAAGGCGCGGAGTGATGCTTTCACAAAATGATCGGGCGTCATAGCAGTTGTGTATACGCTAATTATACAACAGTTGGGAACCAATCAGATCGCTGGATTTAGGTCCCCCATTGTATAAATATATATATATCTGTGTATATATAATGTACATCATTTATCACATCATATCCATATATGTGCCACATATGTAGGCCATGACTCTTGCTTTGTCAATCATGCGTTTTAAGTCAGTAAATTCTATAATCGGCTTGCTGATTGGAAAAGTTCAATGACATATTTTTCCTTCATGGCATTATTAAAAGCATTTTTAATCCTTCCCTTACATTTCCAATCGAATATTCAGGACAAAGTGAAAACATTTTCTTCTGGGTCGACAATTTGCCTTATCTTTTTTTGTCTTTAATAAAAAGGGGGTGCTTAAATTCCCAAACAAATCACGTTCCGTTAATCTGCGGTTACTTCTCACACTCCTGAATCGAACCGATACGCCCTCAACTCTGCGCGGTGTTTTGTGGTTCCAGGCCCCACCAGGGTCATCTCCAAATCGTGTGCCACCCTCACCACCTGCACGGGAACCTTATCTACCGCGGGGCTGGAGAACGGAATCGGCAGCGAAGTGAACTGCTGCGACACCATCGACTTCTGTAACGTGAACGGGGCCGCGGCCACCGCCGTGCACAAGGCCCTGCCGGCGCTGTCCCTACTGGCGCTACTGGGACTGGTGGTGCAGTAGGACTCCCACAGGACATGTACTGAGGCGACGCAACAGGTCCCCAATCACAAAGTGTTTTTATGTGTCACCTCACCGCGTTAAAATGTAAACTTTATCGGGGGGCTGCTTTGAATCATCAGGAGTAAACTTGTTGACTTACCGGTTTGTTTTATGTCAACTTTTGAGAAAGCAAAGAGCGAGAAGTGTTGATGTCTCAATGTTTTTGAAGCGAGGGCCTCGGTTCTGGTGTGACCGGAGGAAACGTTGGCCTACAGGACATGGAGCAGAGAGAGGTTCAATTAATGACACCATTAAATGGAGGTCCCATTGATCACTGCCTGCTGTTTCATCACAGGCCTGATGAGTTATTGCAGTACACACAATGATAAGCAAAGGTGGTTAATTATTTAAAATAAATGTTAACCTATTTACATTAACTATACACTATATTTTCTTCATGTGCTTTCATTGAAATTGTTTTGTACTTGCACAAATAAATGTGTGTTGTGAAAATAAGCAGTATTCCCTAATATGTTAATGGGCCCGGTATATCCTAATATGTTGTACTAATAAAGATAACCTACTTTCACATAACAGATACTACGCGCAAGTGGTTACTGTTAAAAAACAACATTGATCATTATGCATAAGAATATTATGTAATTATAATAGCCTTTTTGAGTTACAATTCAAGCAGAAATACTTTGGGGAAGGTATGCAGTACCATATCCATATCCATGCTATTCATGTACACTTCCACCAGCGGCCACTGGCGGGCTTATGAAAAGTAACCTCCTTCAGGTAAAAATTGTCACAAAATATAAAACCATAGGCTATTTAAAGATATGTTCATATTGTATGACGTGAAAATATGACGTTTTATAATTTTAGGTTTATCATGTAGTAGCAACACTAACTGTGGCCCTCGGAGCTGTTAGGAGACATGTCAGTGTACTATAAAGCTGTATAAACCGCCGGTCATATTTCCTTGCCATAACAATACATTATTGAATTATAATTTCACTTGAAAACTCTGCTCAGAAATCTTAAGATCTTAATAAGCGTCTTATAAAATATATGAAGACACAGACAAAGGAGACCTGCATGCTTGTTGATATTTGACAAATAAAAGCTTCAAATAGATGGCAATTCATTATTTTATTATCTTAACCCCGCTCCGCCCACAGTGTTTACTTGTGGAAGGCGGGGCTGGGTTCAAGGGTGTCACGGGAGCCTGGAAATGCGCGTAGAGGAGGCCGCAGAGGAAAAGAAACACACAAAAAACGAAATAAAGACGGAGGGTAAAATCACTGGTTCCTTGCCCACCCGGGTCATATCGCCACGGAGCAGACGGCAGTCGGCCGGGCCGTCCGAGAGGCTCTGTGCCTGTAGTGGTCAGGCTGGAGGCTGGAGGACAGGCGGACGGGAAGAGAGACTACCGAGGAGATGCTGTGATTGGTCGATACGGGATATTGCGCGATCAGGAGACAACCAAACCCGTCGATTATCGTTTGGTGCTCCCTCTTGGAATGTTTTTATTGTATAAATAATACACTGTACTAAATCAGGTTTAAGACAAAATCATTTAAACTGATTAATTTAGCAAATAAGTAAAAAGGGAGAGTCATGTCAGGTCAGAGTTCAACAGCTTCTGCGGTCCATCTCGATTCTTTAATATGTCCATGATCTCGATCTGTTGTTGGATTGAAAAACAAATACTAATGGAGTAGCCTACTGATTGTGAAGTATGTTAATGAAGTGGTTGAATTCCTTTTTCAAGACGGCGCCACCAGGGGGCGCTTTAGCAGTTCAGAGTTCCTGTGTGATGTCCGTTGTAGTTTAGCTTTCTTTTGAAAGGGAGGCAAAACAAGATTTATGTAGAAAAAAGGTGAGCACAACGGTTTGAGAATGGTAAGAAAAAATAGGCAGTTTAAACTGCCTATTTAAAGAAAATAAATTTTTTAAAAGTATTTTTTATTTTTTATTTTTAAAGATGAGTGGGGTACATGGAACAAGAAAGGCAGAGGACTCACAGACACCGGCATTACGTTTGTTTAATATTCAACATTCATTTAACATGCGCTTAAACCATTTGAATGACGTCAGCTGGACAAGATACAGATCAAAGGCGTGTTCACGGTCCTGGTGATAACGAGACGGCTCGCCAGCTACGCTCACCCTTATTACGCGTGTTCCCGACAGCGACCATCTGCACTGCGTTGGGATTCTAAAAGTTCTTCACAGCAGGGGTTTTTAATCCGATAAAAAACAGTCAGAACTAAACAGAACTTAGTTGGATCGGTTTCAAGTTTGCATGCCTTTATTTCCTTGGAGCCTATCACCTACTATCCTTTTGCTTTTATTGATGAAAAGCACAACAGTATTGCCACTGTATGGAAGGCAACACTTGCCCTTATCTAGAGCTGGTTTACCAATACACAACGTTTAAAACTGAGCAAAGTCGATGCCTACAGACCGTTACAACGTCCATCAATAGTAAAGTATGTGATATGATGGTTGATTATTTTATATTGAGTAAAACGTTCATGTTCTGCCATGTTCATGCGCGTCACTAGTAAACCATACGTCGCCAACTGGGCAACTCTTGATAACAGAATGCCCGAGTTGCCGAACGGAAGTAGAATCATAACAGCGTCATGTGTCGTTCACGCAAACTTTCCGACGTCAAGAAAAAGCTTTCCCCATAATTTCCAGCGATGTGAACGCACCATAATGTCTCTCATGTGCCAGAAGGACTATTTTTCAAATATAGGACTATATTTTCGGCAATTTTTCAAAATTAAGATAAATAAATAAACTTATTATGCTCCTTGACAACTTGAGGTCAAAAGGTCAACGAGCATAATAAGTTCATTTATTTATTTTCATTGTAGGTAATAGGTTTGCATTTTGATTGTTAAATTAATGTTGAATATTAAACTAACTTAATGCCGGTCTCACACCAACTGCTTTCATATAGGGCCCAGTTTTTGTGCTACACCCCTGTGTGTGTGTGTGTGTGTGTGTGTGTGTGTGTGTGTGTGTGTGTGTGTGTGTGTGTGTGTGTGTGTGTGTGTGTGTGTGTGTGTGTGTGTGCGTGCGTGCGTGCGTGCGTGCGTGCGTGCGTGCGTGCGTGCGTGTGTGCGTTTGAGTGTGTGTGAGTGTGTGTGTATGTGTGTATTGCACCTCTCTCAATGCAAGAACTACATCCTGAGTCACAACAAACACAGAACATTTACCACAAAATCATCCGCACGTATTCTTCTGGGTTACTTTAGGGACACATGTTGGTTACGATTACAAAGATGATTATTGCGTTTCAATACGTTTTCTCAGAAAAAGCCATGTTTCGAATTAATTTACTGAAAGCCAGCTGAGATGCCATGGCACCTCAGTAACAAAGATCCTACCCTAATTGTCTGATTCTAAATGAAGTTTAGTGTGGTGAATTGAGTATGGCTGGAATTTATGACACTTGGGTGACATTTAAAGGTCAGTTGATTAATAGTTTGAAATCAGTTAGAGAGACACCCTAAAGAATGCAGTATCCACTTTGAATGTTTAGTCTTTATCTTTTTACATTGTTTATTTTTATTAGTCATTCTGTTTATCATCGTCTGAGTCTGTATGTGTAAGGCTTTGAGCTTATATGTGCTGTTTGTGCTGATATGTATTTATGCTCCCAAGTGCAAGACATATTCACCTTGTGGCAATAAAGGTTTATCTAGCTATCTAAAGCGTGACGTACCCAAGAAAATCAGCTTGCACGGGATGTGCTGGCGAATCTGATACAAAGGATAAGTGAAACCAAAACACACTCAAACAATGAGAAGGTATTCACAGAATGCCTTTTTCTTGGATTAGTCGATGATCTGTCATCGCGGGGTGTGCCGTCCAAGAATTAAAAAACAAAAGGAGGACAGACACACGCACGTAAACATGCACGTGCATCCACACAAACATCTAGACAGCTACTAGTGTGACAGGCAGGTGTAAGAGACAGCAGTCGGTGCCAGTCGTTGCAGGATGTCGGATGCGATGCCTTCCAGTATGAAGATCCTTCTAGGCTTGGGACTGCTCACCCTATTGCTGCCGTCAGGTACATATGACAGGACGCTCTGAGGATTCAGGGGATGATCCGTGTATTGTTGTTATTAGATGTGTTATGTATATCTATATCATTTTATTTCATTCAACTTTATTTTGTTTTCATTTATCAGTCTGAATCCTTTGCTTTTTGGCTCTTGAGGGAATTTTCCCAAGGAGGGATCAATACAGTTTATCTTATTTCTTATCTTAAATATAAATATGTCTTGTACGACAGTGAAGGTTTGTCTCTAGCCTATATCCTAATTTGTGAAGTAGTTTGATGTTTTCTAGAGAATAGTGATCGTACGAATCGTGTGTTTTATTAAGTGAAGTGCTGCTTAATGTAGATGAGATTTCCGTTTGTCTGTCTGACTGTCTCTGTCTGTCATGCGTTCCAAGATGCATGCGCCTCACAATCCGATACAAAGAAGGTATGAAATGAACAAAGGTGGAGCAGGCTATTTATATTGAAGCTGTTCTTTTTGATTACAGGCCGAACAGGTTTAGTATGGCGGCTTTGGGGGCTCTTCCTCTTCCTCCATTGGTTTTGCTACCTTTGACACTTTGATTGGTTTTCTGATTGAGAAGTTAAAAGTATTGTGGGTTGTTACTAGTTCTCGCGTAAAAATCAGGCGAGGTTAAGGGTTAGAACATTAAATAATGAATCCTTACAGCATCAATGATCTAGATCATTAGATCACTGACTGAGCTAGAAATCCAGAGAAGCTTATCCGGTCATTTCCATAGCATAGCATAGCATCGAATACGTTCCCTGTTTTCAGTGTGAAAGGGGACACAAACAAAGGCCAGGTAGGCATCTGCTATTATGGGAGAGATTTATCATAGGTTTGAAGGAAGTTTAAGCATTGTCTGACATAGAAATCTGCCATCACCAATCAAGGTTGATAAGATTCAACTTTACAAATCCGGCTCTGGGGAAATTCTGTTGTAAAGTTCATGTTCGATGTTGCTTCAGTGGTTATTCCTTCACCCCGTACCTTTCTGATCACTACTAGGTTAAGTTTGGTTCGCAACCCTTTGAGACTATATTTGTATCTTCACTATGTGTGTGTGTGTGTGTGTGTGTGTGTGTGTGTGTGTGTGTGTGTGTGTGTGTGTGTGTGTGTGTGTGTGTGTGTGTGTGTGTCTGTGTGTGTGTGTGTGTGTGTGTGGACATTGTAACATAGTATTGCTTTACTCTCATGTCTCCAGCACTGCCTTTGCGTTGCTACGTGTGCAGCACTGCTCCGACCAATGAGCAATGCAACCGGAATAACCAAACCTGCCCGCCATTGGAGAACCGCTGTTTGACCATCATAGACATTCGGGGTAATTATATCTATATAACTACGTGTATTGAACATATATCTCGCCTCCATAGTTCATGTGCAGCATATGTAGACCATGACTCATGCTTTGTCAATCAAGCGTTAAAGGTAATTTGAGATAGGTACAATAGAGAAAATCTCTATTACTGGCCTAATTGAAAAGGTTGAATAACATATTTGCCTTCATGGCATTAAATATATGTAATATAATATACATTATACATTATTTCTACATTTTCAATTGAATATTCAAGAAAACATGATTTTTTTTTCCTGGGAGGCATTTTTCCTCATGTTTTAGTCTAATAAAAAGAGGGTACTTTAAGTCCCAACACATCACGTTCCATACATTTGTGGTTGCTTTGTACACCGAGTCGAGGCCATGTAGGCGTACTAAAGCCCTGTGCTGTCCCAGGCTCTTCCAGGACCATCTCCAAACAGTGTGCCACCCCGTCCACCTGCACGGGGGTTGTGACCACATCGGGGCTGGACGCGAACGGTGACGGCGTCCTGGCAGAATGCTGCAGAAACAGTAACCTCTGTAATGTCAACGGGGCCGGTAGCATCTCCGCCCGCAAGGCCCTGCCGGCGCTGTCCCTGCTGGTGCTGCTGGGACTGGTGGCGCAGTAAGACGTTCACAGAGGCGCACTTATGCAATACGTCACGTATCGCAAAGTGATTTTATCATGGGTGTTACCCACTGTCTTATAATTATATACTCTATCGAATGCTGCTTTGATTCATCATGAGGAAACCCGTTGGACTTGCTAGAAGTTCAACTGGTTTGTTTGGTTTAATCTTTTGATAATGGGAGAACGCAGGTTTTTGAAGCGAGGGACTCGGTTCTGGGGTGACCGGAGGAAATGTTGGCCTACAGGACATGGAGCAGAGAGAGGTTAAATAAATAAACACAATTAAATGGAGAAATAGTGACCAGGTCCCATTGATCACTAGCTGCTGTTTCATTACAGCCCTGATGACTTATTACACTACACACATCAGTTAGTATCGGTGGCTACGTTTTTTTAATTGACTGTTAACCTTTTTACATCATTATTATTTACTTTAAATATACTTCAATTGAAATGGTTGCGTCCTTGGAAAAAATAAATGTGTGTTGTGAACATCAGCAATATTTGATCATAATTTCACTTGAATACCCTGCTCAGAAATAGGACTTTCAATAAGAATCTTATAAAATATATGTATAAAGATGCAGACACTAAGGAGACTTGCATGTTGGCTGATACTTAATAAAAGCTTCAAACAGACAGAACAGTGGACACTTCATTCTTTTATTATCTTACCCCCCCTCTCTCCAATATAGAGGCCGGGGACGCAAAACAAAATAAAATACAAAACAATAAACAGTGTTTACTAGTATAAGTACTGTACAGGATACCAGTGAATCACAACGGTGGTGCAACGAGAACCGGGGGCGGAGTTACAGCACCAGCGCGTCTCCTCCTCCGGTGAGTCCGGTACAGCAGTGCTGGCAGAGCTCCCCCTGGTGGCCGTTAAGGGTATATATCAACATAGAGGAGAACCAATGGAGGGAGAGGGGGTTGTTTTGTGCTGCACAGCTTCACCATGACTTCAGTATGATGCCGTCTCTCAACCAGAGCCACGCTGCTTCCAGTTGTGGGGAGGCCTGGTGTGTGTGTGGGATTAGGGGGGGGGGGGAAGGTTCCCGCCAAGATATCCTGCATGTGTGCACGTGCGTGTGTTTGTGTGTGTGTCTGTGGGAGGGGGGGGGGGGTGTTCGCTTGCCAGTGACACAAGTTGAGAAATACGACATCACGTAAAAAATGGAGGAAAGAAAAAAATAAAGCGCACCGCTATTCCAGTTGGTGTAGTTCCTCCGATTGTAGTCGGGTGCATTGTCTTTGCGGTTGGGGGGGGGGGGGGGGGGGGGGGGGGTAGCTGTTTGTTTGGGGGGGGGGTAGGGGGAGAGGTGCTGGGTTAAAGTGTGTCGCGGCGGGCTGGAAGTCTGTGTAGAGGAGGCGGCACTCGCTATCGGTCGGAGGACGCAGAGGAACAGAAACACAAAAGACCCTGACCCTTTGACGGTAGGGTATAATCACCGGTTCCGGGCCCATCCGGGTCATCTCGTCATGGAGCAGACTCCCCCCCCGTCCTCTCATTGGTCCATCTGACCCGGGCGTGGGACGTCCCGCGGTTGTAAAGAGAAGCCGTAGCGATACGGCAGATAGTCATAGCATCAGTGCTCCTGGGTGGATTAATAAACGTATTCTTTATTTATTTTTAATGTTCATCTTCTTCCTCCGAGTCCCGAAAACTAAAAACAAAGCAAAGTGGAAAATCCCTCCTGGAAGATCACAGTGGATCGGCTTCAGCTCGGTGAGCGTGGTGGGAACAGGCTCTGGGCTTGGTTCTGGGGGGGAGCGGGTTCCGGTTCTGGCGGGTTCCGGTTCTGGCAGGTTCCGGTTCTCCTTCTGGGGGAGAGCGGAGGTGGAAAGGTCTCAGAGTCTCCCCGGGCGAGGAGAAACCAGAACCAACCAGAACCACGGCGCCGTAGTTCTGAGGAAGGGCCAGGCTAGGAGACTAGGAGGAGTGGAGGAGGGGAGGAGAGGAGAGGAGACAGGGAGGAGGGGAGGAGACGAGGTGACGGGGAGGAGGGGAGGAGACAGGGAGGAGACAGGGAGGAGGGGAGGAGACAGGGAGGAGGGGAGAGGAGAGGAGACAGGGAGGAGGGGAGGAGACAGGGAGGAGGGGAGGAGACAGGGAGGAGGGGAGGAGACAGGGAGGAGGTGAGAGGAGACGGGGAGGAGGTGAGAGGAGACGGGGAGGAGGTGAGAGGAGACGGGGAGGAGGTGAGAGGAGACGGGGAGGAGGTGAGAGGAGACGGGGAGGAGGTGAGAGGAGACGGGGAGGAGGTGAGGAGACAGGGAGGAGGGGAGAGGAGACAGGGAGGAGGGGAGGAGACAGGGAGGAGGGGAGGAGGGGAGAAGACGAGAAGACGAGAAGACGACGGGGAGACGGGGGCTCGGAGCCTCCGGTCTGCGTAGACTGGGAGGAGTCCCGCCCCCCCTCAGGTAGATCACGACCTGAGGGACACGGTGAGGGGAGGGGGGGGGGGCACGTTCAGATGAAGGCAATAAATAAAGTGATGGGGGCGGAAGGGGTGGAAGACAGGAGGGGGGGGGGGGGGGGGGTTGATTGTAGGCTTTAGGTGGAGGTGGAGGGGGTGGGGGTGGGGGTGGGGGTGGTGGGGGAGGGGGTGAGGGTGGGGGTGGGGGTGAGGGTGGGGGATGGTGTGGGGCGAACGTTCAGCCTTTCTGTACGAACCACATTGTCACGTCCCCATCACCGACGAAGACAACAACAACAACAACAACAACAACAACAATGACGACTCAGCCCCCACTTTGTCGTCCAGACATGCCGTTGGGAGCAGGATGAGGCAGGGGTGAGGTATGTCCAACGCAAGGGGAGGACGTCCGATCCAAAGGGGAGGGGTTAAGTTAGCGCTGTATAGCATGGGGCTCATGGTTATGCCTCAGGGTGAATCGTACACTGGGCCGCGGTCGGGAAAAGCCGACAACCGGTTCATAACCGGTTCAAAACCTCAAGCCATCCGTTGTTGCCGGTGTCACGACAACCAAGTGCCCACAGCTTCTCCTTTTTTTTTTTCCCGACCCCAAGAAGCTGAGAACTCTGGGTATTGCAGTCCCAGTATTATTATGGAACACAATAACTGGATTCCAAAGTGAGGTTGTCCCCGACGATAAAATGTTTTATTCCCAAGTGTTTTCCCTGGTTTGCCGAGTGACTGTGGAGCGTGTGGATCTTGTGTATTTTGGCTCAGTACCACATTGACTCGACAGCCACCCGTCTCCATGGCGACCCTGTTCATTCGCCGGCCCCTTCTCCTTCATTCATCGGTTGGGAATTCCGAGGGCGAGAGAGAGGTGGGAGCGTTCCCTGATGTGGGAGCGTCGCGCCACGGCTTCGGAGGTCTTCTGGCTCCGCCCCCGACCGCCAGAGATCACGGCGGGCGGGGCGGGCGGACGAAGACGACGTTCAATCTTTTAAGGTTCCCCCTCTCGCCGGCCGCGAACCTCCGAGACCACAGAAGAAGAGCCCGCTTTACATATTACAGACGACCGATGATGGTGTCCTCAGAGCATCAGGTAGTCTTTTGTTTATAGTCCTTTAGGAACGCGCGCGTGGAGCGTCGGTACGTTCCCGGCCCCCCCGGGGTTGGGGGGGTGGGGGGGGGGGGGCTGAAGAGGGCGGGGGCTAGTGCGGACGGGCCTGCGACATCATCTTGAGCCGCGATTGGTCGATCACGTCCAGCAGGTTCTTGGCGTCGACGGCGAGGGCGTGTGCAGCCGTCAGCATCTGCCTCTTGTAGTCCTGCTGCAGGCTGGGGGGCAGAGGGGCGGGACCAGAGGGTTTAGAGAGCGTGTGATTGGTCGATAAAGGATGAGGCGTGAGTAAGAGGCCACCGAACTTGATGATGATCGCTTGGGGCACAATCCTTTGGATATATTAATTAACAATACGTTTCTCTAAGCATTTTACGACTATTTTAAGCCGATTCATTTGGTATACAAGTAAAAAATAAATGGAGACAAATCTGTGATTGTTTAAATCCAGTAGATGAGCATCAGATATTAGCACACATTTTATTTCACAGCATACATTTGTATAAGTCTGAGTATTTTTCAATAGTATGTTTTCAACACACTAAGGCGTGGAAGCAACACATTAGTAATTCCCTACTGGTTAAGATCCTGGAGTCTCTGTACCCACCTGGTCATCACATACTGCTGGGCTAGCTTCATCTTGCTAATGAGTTCTGCCAGGTCAGAGTTCAACAGCTTCTGGGCCATCTCGATCTGCATTGGATTGAAAACCAAAGATTAAAGGAGTATTGATGTGGAGTCTTTTGAGGAGGTGGTTGAGAATCACATTGCTGCCACCAGGGGGAGATGTAGCAATTCAGAGTCTTTGTGTGTCTTTGTGTGTGCGTGTGCGTGTGCTTGTGCGTGTGCGGTACCTCTCTGTGTGTGCAGGCAGGGAGTTGAGGGTAAGTCTCCTCCACTGTCGCCAGCAGTGTCCTCAACGCGAGGCCTACGTCCTGAGGGACAACAAACACAGAACCTTTACCACAGATTCAGCCCCAGGTTTTCATCTGGGTTACTTTAGGGACCCGTGTTTGTTAAAGGTGACATATTAAACCACCAGGTGTGAGCGTGCATCCAGAGCACACCTGTAGATTGACACTTGTGATGTCAGTAAAGGCAATTTTCAGAACGGCTTGGAACGGCTAATCACTCCTAGTGGTGTAATACGTCACCTTTAAGATAACAAAAACTGTGATTGCGCTTCAATACGTTTCGTCCGAAAAAGCCACGCTCCGAGGCCTTCAATGTGCTCCAGCTTCGACGATATCGTCAGAACTCAACAGATGACACAGTGGAGAAAAAGCATATCAACGTTTACAGATGTTCAACGCCAGGCGGACATTTGAACAGCAGCGTAGAGGGGGAGGAGGGTGAGGAGGGTGAGGAGGGTGAGGAGGGGGAGGAGGGTGAGGAGGGTGGGGAGGGAGGGGAGGGTGAGGAGGGTGAGGAGGGTGAGGAGGGTGAGGAGGGGGGGGGGACGGAGCGCGTCTCACCTTCACCATGGGGACGTATTCCTCCGGGGGCGCCGGCTGGATCTTGCTGGACATCTCGATCACGGCCTTGACCAGGCCCGTCACGTTCTCGTACACCTTGTCGTTGGAGCGGTCCAGGTTGGCGGTGGGGGGGGGGCTGATCTCCTGGGGCTGCAGCTGGAGCACAACACAGTGTGTGGGGGGGGGGGGGCGACACCACAAATTAGAAAAGGTCCCAGGCTGGACGTGGAGAGACGGTGTTCAGAATTTGCGGCGATGTAAAGGTTGTTTATTTTCAAAGTGCTTTGCCGATCGTCGGGTAGAATAATTAACATCACTTTGAGGACATCATAGAGGGCCAAGATCATGAGGCACTGGGATAATTAATGAACATTCATTATTAATTATTAATACATTGATTAAAAAGGTATGGCTGCGATGAAAGGGTTTGGGTTTTCAAGCACTACGTCATCCGACGACGGGATTACACACTTGCAGCAGAAGAGGCTGGGTCCGTTTGAACCTTTATATGGCAGCAAACTCATCGAGGACTAGTGTGCAAATTAGACTACTGAAAAATTGACAAGCAATGAAATTACCAAAATGTAGATGATTGATTGATGGAGTTTCACTCTGCATAATCAGTGCTAAACTCGAGATTAGGGATAATTGTAGCAATGTTTGCGGACAGGAAGCCTTCAACCGGAATGAATGACGGTTTAGATCTACATGATGTGATCCGAGAGCTGCCACTAAGCCAGGCTTAGATATACAGACAGTTAGCCCTCTACTGTCTTCATAGTTCACATGCTCAGATCCAGAAGGCGGAGAATCAATTATTGTCGTACAGAACACAAACAAAAGATTAACAAAATTGCATCGCCTCCTGCTTCATTTCCCCCCCCCTTCCTGCACACACACACACACACACACACACACACACACACACACACACACACACACACACACACACACACACACACACACACACACACACACACACACACACACACACACTTACCAAATGCCCGGTGTACAAAGTCTACAGCCTCACTTTTCATTCATAAATTGAATATGACGGAAGAGCACTCCAATCAAAAGAGTAAATGAGTCAACACTTGACGAAGACGCCTTAAACCAGAGTACGGCTGTCTTCAGGAGGAGAAGGGACACAGCGAAGGAGGCGTGAGGATCCGTGAGTGTTAGTCGGCTGGTCTGATTAGGCTGCTTCATTGGCAGCTAGTTGACCCACACAGCAGGCATCATGAATGGGTTAGGAGGGTTAGGCCATTGATGGTTGGATGATTGGGGTTAAGTGATCGAATAAGAGGAGGAGAAGAAGCTACGACTAAATTAACTAGGACCCTAGTGGAACACGCACGCGCACACACACACACACACACACACACACACACCAGGCCGCTTACCCGCCAGGGCTGGGGTGAACAGAAAATCAGAGGGGGGGGGGGGGGGGGGGGGGGGGGGTGCAGGGAGCAAGCCAAAGGAAAAGAAGATAAAAGGAAAATATTAACGTTATTTATGAAATTGTGCGTTTAAAAGAGCAAAACAAGTTGAACTCGGAGAAGGCAGCATTGGCTCTGTTTCAACTGATTATTGCTGTTTGCAATAATCTTTATGTTTAACACACACGCACACACGTGTGTGTGTGTGTGTGTGTGTACCTTGAGCCCGTCGTTGTAGCTATCCCCAGAGCTCAGACATGCCAGGCTCCCAAGGTGTCCGGGAGCTCCAGGTCGGGGAGGCTTCTTGGGGGGGGCTGCATGCTCTTCAACAACAACAACAACAACAACAACAACAACAACAACATCATCATCCACAACAGTCGTAGAGTTATGAGTACCCCAGTAATGAAGATGCATGAGTAAGAACCTGACAGTAATATAGCGTCTAGTGTCGCCATCTGGAACACTGCGGGTTTGCATCTCCTTTTAATTAGCAAGTCGACTAAGAACAGACACAAATATTTATGTTCCTTTGGGGCCCTGATCGCTTTCGCCTGGTCCACGATGAGACAATCCCGTCTTTTAGAGTCAGAAAGTGTTTAAGTTGATTATTATCACACGAGTAAACAGTATTCTGGAGGCATGAATCTGACAGTGGATTGAGGACTATACTAGTTATACTATACTGAGTTATCTGTTTGTTTACGAATATCCAAATACAATTAAACCAATTTGAATACGAGTATTTGTGTGTGTCGGTAGTTGTGAGTTCAGGGACTTGTAAAGTAATATTACCTTGCTTTCCAACCGGCTGGTAGATGTGCTGATTCCCCGTCTGCACAAAGAAATGAAACAAAGCAAAAGACAGAACAATAAAAGTTAGCAAACGACCCTGAAGCAGCGACCCAAAAGCATCTACGGTGAACTTACATAAAACATTGTTGTTTTACGTTCTTATACTTTGCATACGTTTGAAATGCACTAAATTATTTCAACAGTGGATGACCCAGAAAAACTCCTTTTTGAATACAACTTCGTACCACAACGTACACGGCACATGGTACAGAATCAGTTTGATCCGTTTGAAAACCAACTGAACCGTTCAGCCCGTCTTTCAGTTTGAGCGCCCTGTGCTCCTGAGGCCGAACGCGGCGCTATAAGAGGGTTGTGGGGGCCTGCCCGGCCCCTATGGGTGCGGGCCCCTATGGGTGCGGGCCCCTATGGGTGCGCGCCCCTATGGGTGCGGGCCCCTATGGGTGCGGCCCCTATGGGTGCAGGCCCCTATGGGTGCAGGCCCCTATGGGTGCGGGCCCCTATGGGTGCAGGCCCCTATGGGTGCGGCCCCTATGGGTGCGGGCCCCTATGGGTGCGGGCCCTATGGGTGCGGGCCCCTATGGGTGCGGGCCCCTATGGGTGCGGGCCCCTATGGGTGCAGGCCCGGCGGTCCTCCACACAGCGCCCCAGAACCCCGAGGACAGTTCTTGGTGGCGTCGTGGTGTTGTGGTCTGAGAGCCAACAACACCACCCAAAATACTGCACAGCAGCTGTACACACACACACACACACACACAAGTGTACACACACACTCACACACACGGACACAAGCGTACACACACACAAACACACATGGACACAAGCGTACACACACACACACACAAACATGGACACAAGCGTACACACACACACACACACGGACAGAAGCGTACACACACACACACACATGGACACAAGCGTACACACACACACACACACACACACAAACATGGACACAAGCGTACACACACACACAAGCGTACACACACACACACACACACACCTTTTAGTCATTATCCACTTACACACACACACACACACACACACACACACACACACACACACACACACACACACACACACACACACACACACTCCTAAAGAGCAATATTCAGATGAACTCACACACAGATTGCAATAAACGTCAACCCACTTCCAAACCGACTCTCAAATCACACGCACGGAGACACACACAGAAAGGACATATTTTCACCCCCACCACAAACCACAGTCATCCAATGGGAGGAGGAGGAGGACAAGTAGTGAAATGAATTGCAGAGCCAGAAATATCTCGCCCAGGAAACATCAGGCTCCCACCGAGAAGCAAGCATGCTGAAGGCAGAAGCTGCTACTGCTGCCTTGCTCAAGGCCTCGCCACAACCACGGTCCTCCGCCAAGAGAGCATCACGTTACATTCATAAAGCAGACCCTTCTTACAAAGCGACTCACATTCAACAACGAAGACACAACCCAAAAAAGGGCAAGAATCATGAGAGTTCAAACAATTGGCGTCCACCAGTAGAAACAATCAAAACAATAGCGAGATATGATATCGAGGCTCGTCGACCTACACTTATGTTCAACATAAGATTTACATGGATTTTTTTTTGTATGTGACCTGTTTGTCGAACCGTTGGCTTAACCATGTTTATGTAAGTTGATGTAAATAAATGATTACATTGATATAAATCATGAAATTAATAAAGGCTTGGCTTCAAATCACACAGCAGACTGAAGCGTTGGCAGCTTTTGAATCGAGCTAGCACAACAGTTTCCCTGTGGCTAACACTTCGAGGAGGGGAGGGCGAGACAGCTCCTCCATTTTGCAAAAGCACTCTAATAATAACTGCAAATGCTGTGGGAATCTAATGACCCCCATATTTCTGACCCCGACCATCACCTCTAAAGGGGGGGGGGGGGGGGGCACTTCCTGTGTATAAATCCCCCGTCCTTATCAAAGTCAACACAGCTGAGCGATAGACGCACCAATCAGGAAACATACATGCATTTCAGAGCTTATCTGCATCAGGGAACACAAACATGTCCAAAGAAAAATGAAATATCTTTGCTACGTTTATGGAGGGGAAATGCGTGTCAAAACATGTTTTTCTAAACATATTAAAAGCCTTCCGTCCGGTAATTTTTCTTAAGTTTAGTCTTAGGTTTTTATCCCCAGACAATACAAACACGAGATTGGTTGATATAATAGCACAGACAGCAGCCGATAAACACAGCCTTGCTTGGTTGACAATATTAATCAACCACTATGCATGTGTAAAGATGACCACCTGTTAAGATGGAGCTTACAGCTGATATTAATTGATACTTCTCAAAGGGAACAATTTGACGAATCAAATTCCCCCTTCCACAAAAAAAAGTAATCAACCGTGCTAGAACAATGATTTTTATTCAGTCTTAAAGTGCATCCTCTCATTTCAGTTCTGCTTTAATAGGATGTTCAGCAGCAGCAGAGGTAACAACCTGTGTATACCCTACCACACAGACACTATCTCATCAACACTAGCACTAGTGTTAGGAGAGAGAGAGAGAGAGAGAGAGAGAGAGAGAGAGAGAGAGAGAGAGAGAGAGAGAGAGAGAGAGAGAGAGAGAGAGAGAGAGAGAGAGAGAGAGAGAGAGAGAGAGGGAGAAAGAGAAAGAGAAAGAGAGAGAGAGAAAGAGAGAGAGAGAGAGAGACAGAGACAGAGACAGAGAGAGAGAGAGAGAGAGAGAGAGAGAGAACAGGAACGAGAGAGAGAGAGAAGAGGAAAGAGAGAGAACAAGAGAGTGCGAGCGAGAGATAGACCATGAGCGAGAGAGAAAGAGAAGGGGAATGAGCGCGAGAACGAGAGCGAGAGCGAGAGAGACAGAGACAGAGACAGAGACAGAGAAAGAGAGAGACAGAGACAGAGACAGAGACAGAGACAGAGACAGAGAGAGAGAACAGGAACGAGAGAGAGAGAGAAGAGGAAAGGGAGAGAACAAGAGAGTGCGAGCGAGAGATAGACCATGAGCGAGAGAGAAAGAGAAGGGGAATGAGCGCGAGAACGAGAATGAGACAGAATGAGATTGAGAGAGAGGAAGAGCGGGAGAGAGAGGGGGAGTGACCTACCGGTGGTTGCAGTCCGGAGTCCTCTCGGTCCAGACTTCCACGAGAGCTTCTGGTGTCTGGCTTCTAGACACAAACACACCCAGTTAGAGTTGGCAGATATCAGACACGTCTTTGTCATGTTATACAAACTAAAACAATTACTAAAAAACAATAACTATGCACTATTTCTTTTAAACCATTATATTCTAAACCGTGCAAACAAGGCCTTATTATTAAAATCTGGACTTCATTATTTGTAAAAATGTGGACCACAGAAAAGCAATATAATTTGATAACATCGTATCAAACGAAAATTTGTTTTAGTATTCCATAAGATAAAATTAGGATAAGAATGAGACATTCACTGCTCTTCGGTCTCAATGATCGACAGAACAACCACATCAAAACGTGTCTGCGTGGAGCACAGCAGGTTAATGAATGAGCAAACGAACCAGGGAGACGCATGAAAACAACATGATGCCATTCGTTTGGGTCCGAAACCAAACAAATACAAGGGCGTACATGCATCGACAAACACGCCGTTTCACTGGGCACAACCCGACAATGAAACCCGAACACATGTTGTACACATAGACAAACACACACACTCTTCTCCTACCAGCCTTCCTAGACAGGACTTGAAAACCAGCATGTTAAAAGATCTTGTTATGTCCCAAATTGCTTCCCTCCGGAGAAGCTTTTCTTCTCTGCTGTAGTTGTGCTCTCTGAGCCGACCGCAGGACTAGCTTCAGGCTGCCGTCAGCACGGCCACAGGGAGAACACTTTTAAGACGTCGCTGCAACTTTCCTGCGCTTATATTGGATACTGGCTCACAAAAACTAAGAGAGAGGGAGGGGGAGGGAGAGGGAGTGAGAGAGGCATGAGGGAGTGAGAGAGAGAGAAAGGCAAGGCGAGAGAGAGGAAGGGAGTACGAGAGAGAGAGGCATGGGGAGAGAGGCAGGACGGGGGTGAGAGAGGGAGGGGGAGAGAGGGGGAGTGAGAGGGAGAGGCAGTGAGAGAGGGAGTGAGAGGGAGAGGCAGTGAGAGAGGCAGGAAGGGGGTGAGAGAGGGAGGGGGAGAGAGACCCAGGGGGCGAGGCGAGCGAGGGAGAAACGGTGGAGCCAGAAACCCTGCCCTCGAGCCTGTGGGCATAACTACCCTGATTTCCCAAGTCGATCCTTTTCAACCCCCCCCCCCCCCCCCCCCCCCGCCCCCCGCCCCCCCCCCACCCCCCCTATGGATGCTCAGGTAATGACGGAGCCCTTCCCCTAACTAACTTGGCTGTTCTCTCTCTCTCTCTCTCTCTCTCTCTCTCTCTCTCTCTCTCTCTCTCTCTCTCTCTCTCTCTCTCTCTCTCTCTCTCTCTCTCTCTCTCTCTCTCTCTCTCTCTCTCTCTCTCTCTCTCTCTCTCTCTCAAACACTTGTGCTACAGCATATTGCCAAAATAACAAATTATATTTCTCATGTGGTTGACGTATTTAAATCGCTATTTAATTGTTTAACGAGGCGATGGGGTTCAATCAAAAGTTTATGGAATCTCGCATTCCTCCACAACGCGCTCCACTACAGTATTACTCCTCCTGCCGTAAAGAGAAGCGTCCCTTACTGTGCGTCCAGAATGATTCACCACCTCTATATAAGCGACACGCCAAAACCCAGGACGTAGCAAGCTCCCAGCGATTCGCCTGCTCAGAAATACCTCCACCAAAAAACAACTCTGTGGTCATCTCCACTCTTGGCAGAGAAGTGGTGCTGAGGAACCAGCAACCCATCCTCTGACCACAGGCTGCGTGAAACACAGCATCTCCGCTCGAAGCCTTACAGAAACATGGGGCCCTCTGTGACGACCTCGTCAGGCCAGCCCCTGATTGGCCGGTGTGCCGGAGTGTTAAGTTAAGTTATCCTTTATTGTCCCTCTTTTTGGGGCGCAGGTTGGGGGTTTCAGATGCCTTGCTCAAGGGCACCTCATCCCTGGATGAGGACGTAGGAGAGTACTGCACAACTACCCCCCCGTCCACATTTGAGTTTTGACTACCGGTCGGGATTCGAACCGGCCACCCTCCGGTCACCGGTCCAAGTCCTTAACCAGTAGGCCGTGGAGTCGTGTGGGGTCGTGTATGGCCGTGTGTTACCAGCAGCCTCTCCTCCTGCTCCAGCCACCTGCGGTCGTCCTCCATCTGCTGCTGCTGAATCAACAGCTGGTCCTCCCGTAGGAGGCACGGCTGGCCCACACAGGGCAGCATGTCTAACGCAGGGTCCTACACGCACACACACACACACACAGGCAGACACACACACACAGGCAGACACACACACACACAGGCACACACACACACAGACACACACACACGCAGGCACAGACACAGACAGACACACACGCAGGCACACACACACACACAAACACACACACGCAGGCAGACACAGACACACACACACAGACACGCAGGCACACACACACACACAGACACACACACACGCACACGCAGACAAAGGCAAGCGGAGACACACGCACAAAGCGTCACTCGTACAAACACACATACGATCGTTCCCATGCAAACGGATGACCAACCACACACACACACACACACACACACACACACACACACACACACACACACACACCAAAGGGGATATGGAGACAGACAGACGGTGATGAAAGTAAGAGGGCTAAGAAGCGCTTCAGGAATAATGAACATGATGGGTGTGAACGGAGCGTTGATCCCTCTTTTCACAGAACTCCACAGAGACAAAGCAGGGAGCTCGGTGTATGTTATGTACTGCAGATGAAAATCAAACCCGTTTCATTTTTATGCACGGCACATAACACACACAGACACACAGACACACACACACACACACACACACACACACACACACACAGCTCGTTTGATGTAGAAGGTGCCAGACATTGAGTTTGGTTTTTGGGGTTCTTTGAAGCGAAGTTTAGATCAGGGAAGTATTTATCTACATTCAGTAAGCTAACAGGAGACTACGCATTGAATATGAATACAGGCACTACTGATTACTGATGCTGACTTACATTCAGTAACTTTATTTTTTTTATAGTTCAGTCCGGCCAGAAAAACGCCTGTTGCCATGGGGACGTTATGAATCGACGTAATCACGCGACTTGAACGTCATCGAAAAGATGCATTTTTATGCAAGTTCCCGCATATTGTGCAAGTTCCCACAATTTCATCACATAAAATGCGGCATAAATATGCCGCATATTTCATCGCATTTTTTTAAGAAAACGTGCCGCATAATCAAGGATTATGCGGCATATATCTGGAGGGACTGACAGTTAATTATTTTGCCGAATCAATTCTCAAGTTAATTGAGTTAACTCTCTGCGGTGTCGGCCATCTTTGGTCAGAACTAGGAGCTGGTTGTGGCCCCGTGCGCTGTGGCCCCGTGCGTTGTGGCCCCGTGCGTTGTGGCCCCGTGCGTTGTGGCCCCGTGCGTTGTGGCCCCGTGCGTTGTGGCCCCGTGCATCGTCTACCTCCAGGCCGGAGCCCCAGAGGGCCATGTCCGCCCCGTGGGCCGGGCCCAGGTGGGGGCCCAGGTGGGGGCCGTGGGAGTGGACGTGGTGCCGGGGGTGGGTGTGGGCGTGGTGCGTGTCCAGAAGGGCGGCGGGCGGCGGGTACAGGGCACTGGGCACCGAGGGGAGCGTGTGGGGGCCCGGGTACCCCGACATCTGGGGGAGAGGAGACCGGGGGAGGGGGGGGGGGGGGGGGGGGGGAGAGAGAGAGAGAGAGAGAGAGAGACAGAGAGAGAGAGAGAGAGAGAGAGAGAGAGAGAGAGAGAGAGAGAGAGAGAGAGAGAGAGAGAGAGAGAGAGAGAGAGAGAGAGAGAGAGAGAGAGACAGAGAGAGAGAGACAGAGAGAGAGACAGAGAGAGAGAGAGACAGAGAGCGCGAGAGAGAGAGACAGACAGAGAGACAGAGACAGAGACAGAGACAGAGAGAGAGAGAGAGAGATGTATTAAGGAGCCTAATTAAGCACCAACTACCCATTGGACTACTATGTCAGGGTCGCTGCCCCCTGAAGGTTAAGTACACAATAACCCTATCCCCGTGAAGAAATGACATCACAAATCCATTCCCACATCAAGAACTAAACCCAAAAGGATATCGAGGCGCTCACGGAATACCATACGTCATTCAACATACTTTATGTCTGTTCTTATTTTTAATAACCCCCTCAATATACGCTGCGTGTACCCAGCGTAAAGTTCACCCCCAGCCACAGAACAGACAGACGTCGGCCCCAGATGTCTCACGACGTAAATCGACTGAACGGTCTCAGGCGCTGTTGAGGGCACCCGTAACTCCTGAGGAGACAGAAGGGGCCCCGCATACCTGGTAGTGGCCCTGGTGCTGGGGGCCCGGGTAGAACCCCTCACTGGAGCGGGGGCTGGGGTAACCGGGCCGGCTCGGCTGGGGGAGAGAGGGGAGGAGAGGGAGGAGGAGGGAGAGAGAGGGAGGAGGGGGGAGAGAGAGAGGGAGACGGGGGGAGAGAGAGAGAGGGAGGAGGGGGAGAGAGAGAGAGGGAGACGGGGGGGAGAGAGAGAGAGAGAGACGGGGGGAGAGAGAGAGGGAGACAGGTGGAGAGAGAGAGAGGGAGAGAGAGAGAGAGAGAGGGAGGAGGGGGGAGAGAGAGGGAGGAAGAGGGGGGAGAGAGAGAGGGAGACGGGGGGAGAGAGAGGGGGAGACGGGGGGGAGAGAGAGGGAGACGGGGGGAGAGAGAGAGGGAGACGGGGGGAGAGAGAGAGAGGGAGACGGGGGGAGAGAGAGAGGGAGACGGGGGGGGAGAGAGAGGAAGGGAGAGAGGAGAGGATGAACAAACAAAGAAATGTGCATTTTTCTAATAAATAGTTGGCCACACGCGAAGAACAAATCCAGTTCAATAAGTGTGACACTGTAGTCGAAACGTAAAAGGGCCTTTCCTTTCTCCGACCGCCTCTGGATGAGAGCTATGTTGAGTGGCCGGGTTAGATGTTGATCTGAACACGGTGTTTCACGGACGGGCAATCGGTCATTGCAACCCTTTCAAACGCAGAAACGCTTGCTTGAAATGCAAGCATATAAACATGGAAGGAACAATGGTATAAACGGCATGGCATGCTTTGTTTGCGGATCTCTTGGTTCTACTTGTTGGGTTTGGCTGCTGGGTCTTTTGGGGAGGGGGGGGGGGGTTAGATGTGGATGGAACATGTGGGCAACAAACACTACGACGAACGTCCACCAAAAATCGTTGTGCTGGCAACATGACCGTAAAAAAGAACACCCTGTGGTTGAACAAGTAAGAAGGCAAACATGTTTCGCGATCCAACAGTCAACAGAGGACTTTGGTGGAGTCGCAACCCTTTTTACAACCATCAAGTCCTCGATACGTCAAACACACGCACAGAAAACATTATGCTAACAGCACTGGTCTCTGTTGGTTTATGGTTGGTTGGCTGATGTGTTAAGATGATGTTTGTGCAAAAGGGGTTGAAGAGAGAGTTTCCCTTGGTGGAAGTGTATTTGAGGGAGGCTCAACATTAACGTTTGGTGAATTCCTCAGGTGGTACAAATGGGCTTCTACCTTCACTGGACCACACCGCGAGAGGAATAGAGGAGCACACAGAGAGGGGACAGAGAGACAGAGAGGGGACAGAGAGACACACAGGGGACAGAGAGACAGAGAGGGGACAGAGAGACACACAGGGGACAGAGAGACAGAGAGGGGACAGAGAGACACACAGGGGACAGAGAGACAGAGAGGGGACAGAGAGACACACAGGGGACAGAGAGACAGAGAGGGAGGAGAATCGTAGGGAGGAGGAGGGAGGAGGGAGACAAAACAAGGAACAGAAAGAGTACATCGGGTGCATGCACAGACAGACAGACAGACAGACAGACAGACAGACAGACAGACAGACAGACAGACAGACAGACAGACAGACAGACAGACAGACAGACAGACAGACAGACAGGCCGAGGGTCGAAAAAAGAATAGAAGAGGATCAGAAGAAAAATCTGAAAATATGAGGACTTTTCCAAAAGGTTAGGATTTTCCCATCCTACTAACTAACTAACTTTGATTGTTTTGCTCGTTGTGCTACCAATGTGTCTGTTCCATCTGCCTATTGCACTCCTAGCCATCTCTGGAAGGAGGGATCCCTCTGGCGCTGTTCCTTCTCGTGGTTTCATCCCTGATCATTTCCTGCCCTATAGAGGGATCAGGATTCGGGGTGGTTGTATAGCATAGCGTGGGAAGCACCTGAACCTAACTGTGAATAATGGCTATGCAAGTAAAGTTGACTTATGTGGAACCTACAAAGGCCTTGTATGGTATGGGGCTGAGCCAGCTGTTTCTGTCTCTGGACAAGGAAGAGGAGCTTTAAAGGGGACCTATTATGCTTTTTCGACTTTTATGACCTATAAACGTTGTTATAATGATTGATAGTCATGTTTAACCGTACTAAAGTGTCAAATAATGACGTACATTTCGACGTATTCCCTGCTGACAGTCTGGGGTGGCTGTGCAGAGCGCTAAACACTCGGGACAACGTTTGCGATTCACTTGTTCACATTTCCGGGAAATCATCCACGTAGAGGCACTCCTGCCGCGCCCCCTTATGCCTGGTCAAATCTGCCCGCGCGCGCGCTTCAAGGAAGGTAACCAATCACAACGGAGTTGGGTTGGCAGGAGGGGGGCGAGGGGGCGGAGAAGGACGAAACCGAGCGTTGACAGAGAATGCTGAAAGCGCCCAGATGAGAGGAAGAGTTTCCCGAAAATCAACATCGTTTTTTGTGTATGGTTAAACATGACTATCAATCATTATAACAACGTTTATAGGTCATAAAAGTCGAAAAAGCATAATAGGTCCCCTTTAAAAGAACCCTTTGAACCCACACTGCCATCTGCTGGACATCAACATGGAACTAAATATCTTCAACAACTTGAACATGTCAGATGAATACCCTTTCACCAAGTCTCAGATCCCTGTGAGGTTCTATTTGTGCACAGTGACACGGTGCACAAGCCCAACTAGTGATTCCAGAATCCTGAGGCTGAAGTACATTCCAAGTCATTTGATTTCATTACTTAACTTAATGCAGACAACAAGAAAATAAACCACTGACAGATTCAAATATCCACTTACAGATTCATACTACAGTAAGTGCTCAGGCCCTTTGGATTCAATAGGGATGGTGTAATTGTTGACAAAGAAATTAGGACAAACATTGTAGAGCAAAGTCTAACAGTGCCAGACAATGAGTGCTGAAGTGAGATTGTTTGCTCTATGCGTGAGCTGCTGTTTATAGACCCAGGCACATCAACACTGAAGGGGGGAGAGAGAGGGAGAGAGAGAGAGAGAGAGAGAGAGAGAGAGAGAGAGAGAGAGAGAGAGAGAGAGAGAGAGAGAGAGACAGAGACAGAGACAGAGACAGAGACAGAGACAGAGACAGAGAGCCGGCGACAGAGACAGAGACATAGAAAGAGAAGACAGAGACAGAGTTACAGACAGAGACATGGAAAGAGAAGACAGAGACAGAGTTACAGACAGAGACAGAGAGAGAGAAGACAGAGACAGAGTTACAGGCAGAGACAGAGAAAGAGAAGACAGAGACAGAGGGACGACAGAGACACAGAAATAGAGACAGTGACACAGAGAGCGAGTAAGAGAGAGAGCGAGAGAGCTTTCGGATGTTATCGTGAGGAGACGGACAGATAAACGAACAAACGTAGATAGCACAAATGCACACACACACCCACGCACGCCACGCACACAGCACACCCCGGTATAGCCCCAGCGTCTTACCTTGGGCGGGGCTTCCTCAGCGCCTCCGGAGTCCCATGACATGGTGACCTGGCGCCTCAGCTCCATCCGGTTCCTCTCCTTCTGCTGGGCCTTCTCCTCCTCTAGGATGGTGCTGGGAGGGAAACATTGACGTAGGACAGCAGTACAACTTAACGACATTATCTGATATCAAAAAACGATTTTCTTTCCTATTTGATGGCCGCCGTGTGCCTTTTATGTCACCAGTCGTCATTAGACGTTGTCGTTTGGTTTTCTTTTGTGCTGGCTAGGTTTCACGTGATGGTGTGTGTGTGTGCGTTCTGTGTTTCCAGTGCACATAATAAAACACATACATATACACGTGCAAACACATGCACAGTATACCATTTTAAGATGCTAGAATTAGGGTAAGGCCCATTCAAACAATATTATCCAGGCTGTGCACAAGAACATGAATCAGCTATGAATCTATGAAAAAGGATGGAAGTCAGTCAGACAGAGAGCACACTGTTTCTTTGTATATAAACGTAAACGAGCTAACCTCCGCCATGGGAAAATAGTCAATACAAAATTAAAGACAGTGAGAGAACAAAGGGCGTTTGGTGATCCTTGTGTCACCAAACTCCATGGGAGATGAATCCAGACGGTTCACACAAACACACACCCACATTCCACAGACAATCTCTCTCTCTCTCTCTGCCTCTCGCTCTCTCTAGGGGAAGCCCTATTCCTGGCAGAGGCACAACCTCCTGTCCTATCCTGCTCTCTCTCTGCACGTGTGCGTGCGCGTGTGCGTGTGTGTGTGTGTGTGCGTGTGTTGTTGTGTCATTCTCTTGACGTTCTGTCTTTTAAATCAACATCTGAGGTAGAAAAAAACAAAACACCAACAGCTGTGCTACTGACAATTAAAATAGATGAATATCTAAATCCACTGTGGTCTCTTGTTAATTTTTCTCGATTGAAAACTGTACCGTAGAATAACCTGATGTGGTACTCTGAAGTTTCCCGATTTTTTAACATTCATTGAAAAAGGTTTAAGTATGCGAGTTCTTATATATATATATATATGTGTATAGTTGATGCATTCATATATGCATACGTAGTTTAATGTGTATGCACATTAAACTCTCCCCCCCCCCCCCCCCTCTCAGACTATCCGCAGCTGGAATAACAAGAGGCTACTTAGCTTTACTTATATAGGGCAAGTTGGCATGGAAACCGTGCTCTCTCCCGTGTAACACCTACTCCGAGTTATAAGGTAACACCGTCAGACATTCCTCCACCGGTTTGAATTGCTTGGTTTTGGGCCAATGGGCAGCATGCCCTGGTGTGTTCTGGTCTGGGCAATTCTGGTTTAGAGATGGTTTAGAGGTGTGTTCCACAGTTACTATAGCCGACGGCGTCTGGGTACTGCCCTGCTGGTTTATCTTTCTGAATGAGCATTGTGGTGCAGTAAACTGTACTGCAAGCAGACTTATCGGCCAAAGTAACCTTTAGTCTCTGTCGCTAAGGTACCGGCTTATACACACCTTTTGACCTGTAAAACAGACATTAGAACGGGCTATATTTACTGACTACGGTAGAACACAAGTCTTACAATACTTCTGGACAGATGGCATAATTATGCTCAGGAAATGCATTCATGAGGCCGCAGGTCTTCTGTTCGTAGTGCCTTACACAAACGGGATGATAGTGTTGAAAACGTGGGGCATTTTATGGTGAATACTTACTGCAGCGATGGGACTTTCAAACACTTGATCCCTGCCTTAGGGACGACTACCCTCTGTGGTGAGAGTGAAACACTATCGTAGCTCTTCTTAATTGGCTGAAACATTTCCTGTGAAGTCACTTGCTATTAATAATAATGTTCACATGACATCAGATGGCATTGATTTGGTTTGGCGTGGTATGGCCTGCCGTCCCCAATAGTGTCTGGTTACACTTCAGATAAACAGAAATGGTAAGTTTTCTTGTTTCACCCATCAGTGAAACAGGTTAATAAATAATGAGAAATATCAATGATATTGAAACCCCTATTCCTTGCGTTATATTGTACGTTATATTACACAGGCCACGGCAGTGAAGGACCTCTTGTGGCCGTGCTGAGCTGACTTAAGATGTGCCCTTGAAAAATAAAGGGCCTGGAGTCATGTGAAAGGCAGTGATGAATACAATCACATAAATGTCAAACATTTTGCAGCACATTAAAGGGCTTTGCGCACCAGATGTGGCCCGGATTCAGTGGGGGTGACACGTCGGCTTTGAGGAAATTTGAAAAGTTGGGCCAAGATTGCACACTTCATTTTCTAATGCTTCAACACCTCATGAATTGAACACCGATTCGTGTGAGCCGAGTTAGACTCTGGTCTACAATGACAAAATCCTTCGGTAATAGTTGTCGAACTACAAGTCGCAGCATATGCCAAGGGCGCTAATGGAAAGGCATAGTTAAGCTCAGCAGGGCGTTTAAACGAATGAATCTCAAAAAAAGAAAAAAGTTCCAACATCATGTACTCACCAACGGCGGGAGAGAGCAAAGTGCCCACCCTCAACCCAAAAAAAATGATTAATCAAAATAAGACAAAATCACAGGGTTTACGAGGTAATCCGACCGGGATCAGGCCCAAATGACTTCAATTTAGATCGTGGTTTGATCAGTGGGAAGAAAACCGGTGGAAGCTCCTGTCAACGACTACAGATTTGACCATGGGAGCGCAGCCTTTAAGCTGGCCTGCCTTCCTCCTCTTTCCATCTCTCCTTCCAATCCCTTTCTTTCCTTCTCCCTCTCCCCTCCCTCCTAAGCTACAGCCTTTGAAAGACTGTAGCTCCTGGCAGCTGCCCACTGTGTACACACACACACACACACACACACACACACACACACACACACACACACACACACACACACACACACACACACACACACACACACACACACACTCTGCCCTCAAGGAAAAATGTAGCAGAAGCTTAGGGTTTGCATAGTTGGCAGTAGTGTTCTATAATTGGTATTATGATATAAAATACTGGACCCACCAAACGTTAACCGATTCATATGCATCCCTTTATTAACCATACAGGATTCTTTTAATAGGCACGACAACCCGTACACACTGCCTCGGTCTCTAAGACACAGCACTCAGCTATGGCCGTACGACAAGACGATTTGACGCAAATACAAACGGTTGCAAGGCGACAGGTTACAAGGCAAGGATGATCAACTTAATACACTTTCCGATATAGTATTCCGATGCCGCAAATTTCAAAGACGTACTCATTTGAAACGACTCAAATGTGATTTCCTCTTCTGCGATGGACGGTGATCTCAGAGCGCACGTGCAGGGGTATTGAACACGAACCCCCCTGAAAGCCACCGCTCCAACCGAGGCTGTTGGCTGTGCACGGCCCCCCCTGAGTGGCAGCAGCACAGAGACGGGGACGAGGATGAGGACGAAGGGGAGGGAGGGGGAAGGGGTGAGGCGTTGAAGGAGGTGGGGAAGGGGGAGACAAGGCCAGGGTAGCTGAGGTCATAAAAAAAAAAAAAGGAAGCAAGAAAGAATGAAAAACAGGGGGTGGCGTTCAGAGGTGTGACTCACGCTGCTTCTAGGCTCGTAACCACCTCCGTGTGTGTGTGTGTGTGTGTGTGTGTGTGTGTGTGTGTGTGTGTGTGTGTGTGTGTGTGTGTGTGTGTGTGTGTGTGTGTGTGTGTGTGTGTGTGTGTGACTATGTGTGTGTGTCTGACTGTGTGTGTGTGTGTGACTGTGTGTGTGTGTGACTGTATGTGACTGTGTGTGTGTGTGTGTGTGTGTGTGTGTGTGTGTGTATGTGTGTGTTCCCAAGGAAAATAAATGATGTGATTCTTGATGATGATGCGGATATTGAAATTAAATAGCGTTTGGAGTGTTTAGAGTGCTGATTTATGGACTTTCCGCAATGTTCATTGGGTATGTGAAACGGCCAATCCTTAAAGAGAACCTATTATACTACTTTTCTGGTCTTAATTTCTTATTAATGACTCCTATAGCGCAACCTGACACGAATCACAAAAAAAAAAAAAAATATGTAGATTTTCGGGAAACTCTTCCTCTCATCTGGGCGCTTTCAGCATTCTCTGTCAACGCTCGGTTTCGTCCTTCTCCGCCCCCTCGCCCCCCTCCTGCCAACCCAACTCCGTTGTGATTGGTTACCTTCCTTGAAGCGCGTGCGCGGGCAGATTTGACCAGGCATAAGGGGGCGTGGCAGGAGTGCCTCTACGTATATGATTTCCCGGAAATGGGAACGAGTGAATCGCAAACGTTGTCCCGAATGTTTAGCGCTCTGCACAGCCACCCCAGACTGTCAGCAGGGAATACGTCGAAATGCATGTACGTCATTATTTGACACTTTAGTATGGTTAAACATGACACTCACACACACACACACACACACACACACACACACACACACACACACACACACACACACACACACACACACACACACACACACACACACACACTCTCTCTGCCCTCAAGGAAAAATGTAGCAGAAGCTTAGGGTTTGCATAGTTGGCAGTAGTGTTCTATAATTGGTATTATGATATAAAATACTGGACCCACCAAACGTTAACCGATTCATATGCATCCCTTTATTAACCGTACAGGATTCTTTTAATAGGCACGACAACCCGTACACACTGCCTCGGTCTCTGAGACACAGGGCTCAGCTATGGCCGTACGACAAGACGATTTGACGCAAATACAAACGGTTGCAAGGCGACAGATTACAAGGCAAGGTTGATCAACTTAATACACTTTCCGATATAGTATTCCGATACCGCAAATTTCAAAGACGTACTCATTTGAAACGACTCAAATGTGATTTCCTCTTCTGCGATGGACGGTGATCTCAGAGCGCACGTGCAGGGGTATTGAACACGAACGCCCCTGAAAGCCACCGCTCCAACCGAGGCTGTTGGCTGTGCACGGCCCCCCCTGAGTGGCAGCAGCACAGAGACGGGGACGAGGATGAGGACGAAGGGGAGGGAGGGGGAAGGGGTGAGGGGTTGAAGGAGGTGGGGAAGGGGGAGACGAGGCCAGGGTAGCTGAGGTCATAAAAAGGAGAAAAAAAAAAAAAAGGAAGCAAGAAAGAATGAAAAACAGGGGATGGCGTTCAGAGGTGTGACTCACGCTGCTTCTAGGCTCGTAACCACCTCCGTGTGTGTGTGTGTGTGTGTGTGTGTGTGTGTGTGTGTGTGTGTGTGTGTGTGTGCGTGTGTGTGTGTGTGTGCGTGTGTGTCTGACTGTGTGTGTGTGTCTGACTGTGTGTGTGTATGTGACTGTGTGTGTGTGACTGTGTGTGACTGTGTGTGACTGTGTGTGTGTGTGTGTTCCCAAGGAAATTAAATGATGTGATTCTTGATGATGATGCGGATATTGAAATTAAATAGCGTTTACTGTGTTTAGAGTGCTGATTTATGGACTTTCCGCAATGTTCATTGGGTATGTGAAACGGCCAATCCTTAAAGAGAACCTATTATACTACTTTTCTGGTCTTAATTTCTTATTAATGACTCCTATAGCGCAACCTGACACGAATCACAAAAAAAAAAAAAAAGATGTAGATTTTCAGGAAACTCTTCCTCTCATCTGGGCGCTTTCAGTATTCTCTGTCAACGCTCGGTTTCGTCCTTCTCCGCCCCCTCGCCCCCCTCCTGCCAACCCAACTCCGTTGTGATTGGTTACCTTCCTTGAAGCGCGCGCGCGGGGGCAGATTTGACCAGGCATAAGGGGGCGTGGCAGGAGTGCCTCTACGTAGATGATTTCCCGGAAATGGGAACAAGTGAATCGCAAACGTTGTCCCGAGTGTTTAGCGCTCTGCACAGCCACCCCAGACTGTCAGCAGGGAAATAATCGAAATGCATGTACGTCGTTATTTGACACTTTAGTATGGTTAAACATGACTATCAATCATTATAACAACGTTTATAGGTCATAAAAGTCGAAAAAGCCTAATAGGTCCCCTTTAAGCAAGATGCTTGATATCCTCAGACCAAGCTGTGCTGAGGCACACTATACCATGCTGGAAAAATAATTGGTGGTTTCTAACCCAAACCCCAAGTGTATATTGATATGCAGAACAAGATTTGGGGTGGTGTAAAGAGGGTTCCCCCTCATATCTTTACTTTAGACTGTGGAGGTTCAAATTTGGCTTGATTCCCCAGCCCAGTTTGGTCAAGAGGATTTTCGCAGCTGCGGTATTCATAATAAAACTATTGTGAATAAGCATGCTTTGCATTGCTGTGTTAGGCCCCACAAGCAGTTTTGGCAGGAAAGCATTGTTCTATCCATACAAGCGTGTTGGTGACATCAGAATTAGTGATGTCTTGTTTTTATACACAGAAATTTCGACAAAAACATATATGTATTTATAATATTTAAATATATAGCTATTTATATATAAATACATATCTATCATATTGTGAACCCACTGAAGCCCTTTGCCCACATTTCTAACACCCGGCTCCATTGACTAGCCACTGAATCCCTCTTCAGAAGTGAGGAGAGCTTGTCTCCATTGTCTTCACGTTTCCTGTGAAACCCGTGTCGGTTTCTCTGTGTCTGGATCACATCTGGGTGGCGATACAATCCATCACGCTCCACAGGGAGCGATGCAGTGATTCATTGGCTAGTTCCTCCCAGACACCGAGAGGTGTTCTGTCCGACTAATTGTGAAATAAGTGCCCCCATTTACAGGTATCCCTGAATAAATATTGTTGCTACAACGGAAGGAGTGGCAAGCCTCATCTCGCCCTGAAGCGCGATTCTTTAGATATATTCTAACCCGAATGAATATCCGTGACACACGCTGAGGAGAAACTGGGAATGCTGGGAATAATCCCTGTCTGCGTTATGTTTACTAAGGTGTGAAGCAAACCCCACGCACTATAACATAACAGGGTATTTTATCAATCCCAGACGGTATATTCAGGGCCGCTAGTGGTATTGCTGCGTCATAAAGATTTGTCAGGACACGAGGCAGCCGAAAACTAAACCCTACGTTTTACAGACAGCCGTTTAAGCCAGGGAGATAAATCTGTGGACCCTGAGGATGATATATGGAGGTGGGGTGGGTTCCCTAGCGTTGCAACGCACCATGAAGGGCACGACACTCTGGAACCAGACGAGCCGAAAGGTTCATGTTAACACCAAAACAATTGCACAATTGCAACCAAAGACTGTATAGATGTAGTAGTCTTCGGACAAGAGTGAAATACAGCAGGCGTTCTTATTATACTACAAACCGATAGAGTAACAAAATTGTAAGATGAAATATTATGAAGAAACTAGACATGTGCATTTTCTGAATATATTGCATGTGGGCAAAGGTCATGAGCGCAATATTCCTTGAGTATGCTGAAATGCTAATGGTAGCCAGGCTAATGACCCTGGGCCGCTTCGAAACAGACTTGTGATTGGTCTAATATCAGGGCTGGTCGTTCTGGTTTGAATATGAGTTATGGTGCTGCCTGTCGCCGAAGCGTTCCTTTACTTTCTGGAGGCCTGCTTACGGGCGGTTTCTATACAGGCAACTTTGATAACTATCAGTCCCTCCAGAAAAACGCAATTATGCGATCGCATAATTCAACGCATATTCAGCCAAAGTCTGCATATTCATGCAGGGGCCGCATTTTTTCAAATATGCCGCACGTGCATGATTTCAAGTGCTTGCATGATTTCATAATCCCTGCATTTTCGTTGCAAAAAAGTCACATATATCTAAGCAGAAAGTTGAAGAATTTTGCGTTTACTTTACACAAGAGCAGCCATTTCCCCCTGTTATTATGCGACGTGAACGCCATCTAAAAGCTGCATTTTTCACAATTTCCCGCATTTTCCGCAAGTTCCCGCAATTTTTGCAAGTTCCCGCAATTTCATCGCATAAAATGGCATAAATATGCCGCATATTTCATCGCATTTTTTAAGAAAACGTGCCGCATAATCAAGGGTTTTTGGCCGCAACAAACACAAAAAAACGCCGCGTTTTTCTAGAGGGACTGATCTATATATCGATTCTCCATCTGCCTTTATTTGTTCAGGGAGGCTCATCGAGGTAAGGCACCTCTTTTGCGAGAGAGACCCGATAGGGCCGGCCCCATCACCCATCGATCTGCTCTCAGTCTGGGGAGCCCCAGCCGGGCGAGGACACACTGCACCCGTTTGTATCGAGTTCCCAGTCATTCAGGGTTAAGTGAGTGAGCACGGCAGCAGTACCACACCGTCCGACCCCACGCGCTCCCTGTGCTACTCAGTGTTGAGCACAAGGTCTCGCTCCGTTCACGGACATGCCCCCCTCTACCTCCAGGATCAACTCACTCCCCAGACCGCCTCAGGTACCCCCCCGTTCAGCATCCGCGCACACACTCCCCAAACCCAAAAGGACCAAGCTCCACACCGTGGGGGATCGGGCCTTCTCCGCTGCGGCCCCTACACTGTGGGTCACCCTCCCTGACCACTTGAGGGCCCCCAACAGACTGCAGCTGCTTTTAAACCAAACCTAAAAACCTACTTTTTTTAAAAAAGCACTTTGCCAAATTTTCTTTTATAGGTTCTCTTTTTTAAACCATTTTTTGGTCATTTTGAATTGTTGTAATTGCTTTTATTCTCATTGATTTTATTTGCACTTCTCTGCAGCACTTTGAGATTCTAGTAATATGAAGTGCCGTACAAATGCAAGTGTAAATGGACTGCCTTAATGCATCGCTTTTCTACCCAGTGGCCGCCCAAAGCGCTTTACAATACTGCCTCACATTCACCCATTCACACACACATTCACACACCCATTCACACACCGACGCCGGCGGAGTCAGCCACGCAAGGCGACAGCCAGCTCGTCGAGAGCAGTTGGGGTTCAGGTGCCTTTCCCAAGGGCACCTCGACACTCAAGCTAGGAGGAGCCGGGGATCGAACCCGCAGCCTTCAGGTCACCAGCTTCTCCTGAGCTTCTGCCGCCCAAAATAGAATCGCATTTGCGGTTGTCCTACCTGAGCTGGGCCTTGAGCTCGGTGAAGCGGGGCCTCTTGCCGGGGTCGTACGACCAGCACTTGGTCATCAGACTGTACAGCGTGGGCGGGCACTGGGGGGGCATGGCCAGACGCTCGCCATTCTCTATCCGGCCAATCACGTCGTTGTTCTTCACGCCCTGGAAGGGCTTGATGCCGTACATGAGGATCTCCCACATGCACACGCCTGAGGAGGGGAGGGGGGAGAGGGGGGGGGGGGGGAGACAAAGCTCAAGACATATCGATTCGTTCAGCAGCACCAACACAAAGTAAGACTAATGCAACACACGCTATTGGTGGAGATCTTAAACACGAGATGTATCCATTGTCATCTTTAAAGGAGTATTTACTGCATGTGAACCGCAGGAAGTGGGAGCAGCTTACCGAACATCCAGACATCACTGGCCGACGTGAACCTCCTGAAGTTAATGGACTCTGGTGCCATCCATTTAATAGGCAGTTTACCTTTGGAAGCTGGGAGACGGGAGAATAGCACAATAGATCATCTCTTAAGACTGTGATTGAGTGCGTGTGTGTGCAGTGTGTTTGCATTGTGCGCGTGTGTGTGTGTTTGCATTGTGTGCGTGTGTGTGTGCGCATTGTGCGTGCGTTTGTGGGTTGTGTGCGCGTTGTGCGCGTGTGTTTGTGTTGTGCGTGTGTGTTTGTGGCGTGCGGTGTGTGTATTTTTGCGTGTGAGTGTGTGTGTGTGCTGAATCGTCACCTTTGTAGTAAGAGCTGTCCTCCATGTATCTGGACAAACCAAAGTCTCCCAGCTTCACGCAGTCTATAGTGGAAACCAGAACGTTCCGCGCTGCAATGTCCCTGCAGCAGAGGAAGGAAGGAAGGACGCAAGGAAAGCAGGAACAAGGAGAGAAACAAGGGAATAGAGGAATAGATAGGAACAACACTGTTTCAGTATGAGGAAACAAATCATCATCTTTCTTTCAGTCTAACAAACTGCTTTAAGTGGTAGAATCCCCGAATGGCGTCAAAACACAGTAGGTTTCTGCCATCTGCAATAATCACACATATTCAAAATGTAATGTTTATCTGTTTGAATTTTATCTCACTTGTTGGACACCACAGCGCTAATATAAAAGCAATAACTGACAACTATGTCATTTAAGCTCTCCATTCAACCAAGGCAAGGTTTGGACCAGGATCAACCCGAATCACTACTCTGTATCCTAATCTAAATCAAGTTGTTTTAGGGTTTGGCTCTCCTTTAACAAGGCGATTGTTAAAAGGTGTGTGTGTGTGTGTGTGTGTGTGTGTGTGTGTGTGTGTGTGTGTGTGTGTGTGTGTGTGTGTGTGTGTGTGTGTGTTTACCTGTGTACAAAACGCTTGCTCTCCAGATAGGCCAGGGCTAAGCTGAGCTGGTAGGAGTACAGGATGAGAGTGGCCAGGTCCAGACTGTACTTCCTCACCTGCAGGAAGGACCGCAGCTGGAGGGAGGGAGGGAGAGAGAAGAGAGAGCGAAAGAGAGCGAGAGAGAGAGAGGTAGAGGGAGAGAGAGAGAGAGAGAGAGAGAGAGAGAGAGAGAGAGAGAGAGAGAGAGAGAGAGAGAGAGAGAGAGAGAGAGAGAGAGAGAGAGAGAGAGAGAGAGAGAGAGAGAGAGAGAGAGAGAGAGAGAGAGAGAGAGAGAGAGAGAGAGGGCAAGAGCGAGAGCGAGAGCGAGAGAGAGAGAGAGAGAGAGCGAGGGCAAGAGCGAGAGAAAGAGAGAGAAAGAAAAAGAGCCAGAGCCAGAGCCAGAGCGAGAGGGAGAAAGAGACCGAGAAAGAGAATAGGGAATAGGTTCAAAACATCCCTTATGCAGACAACACTGAGACACAAAGGCCTTTCCCCCGGAGCCCGGCCCGGACGGGAGAAGGCGGGCTCCTCACCTCCCCCAGGGTGCAGAGCTCCATGATGATCCACACGGGGTTGTCCGTGATCACGCCCATCAGCTTGACGATGTGAGGGTGGTCGAACTGCCGCATGGTTACTGGGGAGGACCGAGGTGGGGGAGGAAGAAAGAGACAGGGAGATCAAGACGTCGCAGTTACACCGAGCCCAAGAGCAACGGCATGTTTCCCTTTGTGTTGTACGGCAGGGACTCTTAATCTAACTGAGGGTAGGTAGAGGTAGCTCCCCCTAGTGGTGGTAAGGTTTGGTGCATCAGTATTCATAATTCGATTTTTTTTTTTTGAGCATTGCCTTAAAGATGTACGTTGACAATTCAATGTATTCAATGGAGGAATATATGCAAGGGGGAAAGGAACGCCCTTACAGACAAACTTAATGATTTGTGTTTCGCGCGTTACAGATACACACTACCAATCAAACCAACAGCGCGACAGCAGGGGAGTAGGTCTTGGCGATATTGCTTGAAAATTAAATATCAGATTTCTTCATACCAAACCCGATTATCGATTTTTTATCGTTTTGTTTTTTTTCCATAAATGAAAAATATTAATATTTTTTAAGTTTGGGTTTTATTTGAAGAATAGCAATGATTAAAAAAAGCAAAATAAATAACACACATCTCCCACTTTGCTGCGTGCCTCAGTTTAAGATGTTGGAATAAATGTGTTGTGCTGCTGCTTTTGGTTGCAACAGACTTGAAGCAATCTCTACACACTCACTTTTTTCAGTGCATGCTGCCATGTTGATATTCTACTTATTTTCTTCCAACCCAAAAAAATAAAGTTCATATTTCTTATATTTTTGTAACAATGTCTTTTTTTTTTTTTTGTCTTTTTTTTTATCGTCCTAAAGCATAAATTCGAATTACGGTTAAAAATCGAATCATCGCCCAGCTCTACAGGGAACTCACAAGCTTCCTGGAGGAACTTCTCCCGGACGCTGTCCGACGTGGAGTTCTTACACGTCTTCACGGCCACCGACAGAGCTGGGTTGTCCTGGAAAAACCCAAACATACGATAAGAGACACCTCCAGAAACTCTCAAAACTGCCACCTTGGTCGCATGCATCATCTCCATGACAACGCTCCAACGGCAAATCGTCTTGCTAACGGAACGGGAAAATATGATGGCAGACGATTTGGTCTTTTGGTCATCTGAATGTAGGCAAGGCAAGGCAACTTTATTTATAAAGCACTTTTCCTACACAAGCAGACTCAAAGTGCTTCACGTATAAACATTCTCATACAATAAAATAAAATAATAGTTAAGTAAAAGAAAACATATGCAAAGAAATGAGTAAAATAGAAAGTGCAATGTATTTAAGATCAGATCAACAGTCTCTTTGGTACCCACGTCGGGACTCCAACCCGACCTAAAGGAACTTGGTACTTTCTCTGGGACTCCAACCCGGATTCTAGTCAATGTAGAATAAAACCATCTGCCTACCGGGCTGACGTAGACGCCCTGGTGCACGTCCCCAAACTGTCCCTCTCCTATGCAGCGTCCCAGCTCGATGCAGTCCCGGAGGATCTCGTAGTCCCGCGCTGGGGGAGGAAAACCACACACAGGTGCACGCACACAGAACGTTTAATTACAAGAACCCGCCACTAGAGGTCACTCACACACACACACACACACACACACACACACACACACACACACACACACACACACACACACACACACACACACACACACACACACACACACACACACACACACACACACTTAAACCAAGCTTCACAGCAGGGGAATGGAACATACGGTATTTGTGTGCAGGTGGATTTTGTGGGCCTGATCTAAGAGAATGAGTTCGGGGCACTCCTGCTCTGGAAAGCTTGGTTGATCAGCCAGGGCTAGACCTGACGGCATGCGACACTAACACAAAGCAAACCGCAGCCAGTCATGCCGCGTGGACCGAGGACGCACAACAGCCTCGAAAGCACACAATGGACATGGTTCACAAGGAAGTTGCACTTTTATCGCTTTATCTGTTTCTCTACATGTTCTTTCACCCTTTCGAAGGCCACAGATGAACCAATTGGATCTAGCTTTGGTCCTTAAACCAAGGCCGACCATGGCCATCTTGGCTCAGAAATTACAAACAACATATTGCCGATTCAATATGTTGTTTCGAGTGATTACAGAAGGCGGTCGTCCTAATGGTCGTACAGTACCTATGTTTTTGACGGTGCGTGGCTATTTAATCCTGTACTCGCACACAACAGAGGTCGGTCCCTCTTGGAGGGTACAGAACAGGTGGCACTACCAATACCCTTGTTTTGGAACAACCACAGTATTCACCAAATGACCGACAACACATCGACAAAGAAGGGGGGAAAAAATATGGAGGGGAACGTAGAAGATAGGAGAGAGAGTTGTAATTCACAGGAACAGGCAAAACGGGAAAAAAAAGGAAATAAAAAACAATAGTCACAACCACCAAATCAAACTGGCATCACAATGTAACCAGAAGTTCCACGTACTCTGATCGTTACCTTGTTCTAGTCCATAGTATTCTGGCAGAGAAGGGTCAACAGCATAAAACACAAACAACTAACAGTCAGTTCATAGATCAATGGAACAGAATTGAAGATGGCCTCCATTCGGCCACTATCAGCACTTTCATTCTAAATCCCATAATAAACAGCCGGGAGTCCTGTCTTCTACCACTGAATATCCAAAACGGTTAAAACAGGCCATGTACATTTTTCAGCAATGTTGATCAGTGTATTTCATCAATATGGATGGATATTGATTGTAAACGACCTCACTACACACTGAATCCAAATAAGGCATCCATGCCCATGTTTGGTCAGGAGGAATGACAATAAGGTTGTTTTGGGTGATATTTCCCATCGACACAGCGTTGGAGGGGACTCCAGGGGCGATTCAAACACGCCACTAGTCATGTGACTTGCGGAGGCAGCGGACGCACCCCTGAACTATCTGAGTGGAATGTGTGGCTGAATGTAGCTCCATCCCTAGATTCCTCTGCTGCTGCTGTCTCTACCATCGCATAGTGGTTCATGAATAGTGAAATGGTTCAATTGTCTATTGAGACCCCCCCCCCCCGTGCGCTCGCTTTCCTCTTTCTCATGAGCGTTGCGATTTACATATGAGGCATGAGCAGCCATGAACGTTTATGAGGAAACAGACTTCATCAGTCACATCGCCAAGGCAACAGCTATCTGTCAGCAACATGACGCCATGGTAGATATGATAACACGGGTGTGTGTGTGTGTGTGTGTGTGTGTGTGTGTGTGTGTGTGTGTGTGTGTGTGTGTGTGTTCGTGTGTGTGTTCGTGGACTCACTGGACGGCATGGTGTAGGTGTCCTCTTCATCGATGATCTCAGCATAGTCGTCTGTTTCTAAAGGCAGGGAGAGAGCAAAAAAGATCGGATTAGACAGAATTCCACGTTTCACAGTTTCCACTGAGCCGCGAAGCAGGTGGGGGCCAGGCCAAGCATCTTAAAAAAAAAACGATATCAACCACGCACACCTAGTTCCCTTTTGAACATTCTCATGCCCCTGATTTGCCGTAGATCTTTGTATTTCTTAACCCGCTCGCAAATCAACTCATCCTCCTATCTGGTGCGACACCACTGCCCTGTGAACCCCTTCTCTGGCGGAGAGGGCGTTCAACTGTCCCGAGGCATGGAACCAAAAGACGGCCGGGTGTAAAAGGACACAGAGTGAGCGACACACTTGTGTGTACCTTCCGAAGAAGCCTGTGGCCGTGATCAGACTCTAAAACATGCACGCATGCATAAGCCCGAATCATGAGCAAGCGGAATGCAACAGCGACACAGGGTCAGTGCTTGGTCAGAGTGAGACGTCACAGGAAGGATGGACGGGTGAGAGAGTGACAAGAGAGAGGGATAGAGAGGAAGGGAGGGGGAAGAGACAGAGAAAGGGGGAGGGATGGAAGGTCAGCATCATGGGTAAAAGGGGAAGTGAGATGACAAGCAGGAAGGAGGGACAAAGCAATACGGTCTTTGCAGGAATTAAGAAAGAAGCTAGAGGAAGTATGCCAGGGAAACAAGTGTCGTCGGGGCCAGCCAAATAAGCCGAGAGGGACAGACACAGACAGGAGGTCTGTCTGTGTCTCTACATACTACACAGCCTTTGTGAGCTTGCGTCCATCTGGTTGGGATCAACCACTAGGCAGAAAAGTTCATACTCATATTTTGGATTAATTTGTAATTCCCTGAGTTGTAGACATCGGTATTTTTATTGATCCACAGCATAATCATGGACATTAATAACCCGGTTCCTAGTAATGATTGATCACTCTAAGACACTAAAACGGATTAAGGGTTTGGCTTGCACTCTAGTCGTGTGATAACAGGAACGCCCGCCTGCATAATGCAATAGTCTCCTTAAGGATTACCACAGGTGGAAAACATACTCAGAATTTCATCAGACTACAAGTGTTGGCCATTCAGGCACCCATTGCAGTCCTAACCATTTCTGGAAAGAAGGATCCCTCACTCTGTGTTGCAAATCGAGATTTCTTCCTTGTTTATTAAGGGAGGTTTCCTTTTCTCTTCCTTCCTCGTTTCAATATATATAGCATGTAAAGCCCTTTGAGGGCCATCCAAATTAAATTGAGTGGCCCCTGACTTAGTAGTTTCCTCTCTGCTTCAAGCTTCTAAGGGAGCAGGGAAGCACACTTGATTACTTGGAACAAGCCGGAACCAGCAGCTTCTTTAAAAAGGAAGACCGTGCGTAAAGCCGGTCTGAATCAATCAAAGACCGAACAAAACCAAAATTAATTGGTTTTCTTCGAGGGCAATTGTGACCGTCGCTGATGAGTGGAATCCCATTATGCTGTTTACATTGCCACTAAGATAATCACACTGTTGCCTGGAGCGGGCTATAACGGGATTACTCATGGCTATTAATACACTTATCTTTCTCAGAAGAAACTCAACACATTCTCAGATCCCCCCCCCTCGCAAGTCGCCAACATGAGGAAGGTTCCTGACCTTTAGATGGCAGCAAACATACAAAAGTAGTCTAGTGTGTAGTGAGCTTTTCAACAGCCACACACACACACACGCACACGCACACGCACGCACGCACGCACGCACGCACGCACGCACGGACACACACACGCACGGACACACACTTAAGTGGGTGTGTGAAGTTAACAGAGGGCACCAAATCAGACAGGAATAGGGATCACAAGCTGTGCCATTTAAGTGTCACTGTTGACAAGCAAATGCGTTTCCTGGAATTACCGTCGCCACTAGTATGTCCTGCAGAGGCTGAAGCAGCATGCACCAACGAATGACAGACAGAAGGGAGAGGGTTGAGAGGTGATGCGTGAGAGAAAAAGAGAGATTATTGGTAGTTAGAATATTATGGTGGATGGACTGGAATTTGTTCAGTACAATAAGAACTGAAATATGTCTAGAAGAGGATGATCTTTACATAATCCTTGACTGAAAGTATTTCATAATGCTTTAAGTACCCCCTCCCTAACAGACAAATGATGTTGCATGGATCTATTCCATTGTCAGGATTGGAATGTGTATGTGAGGCCGTTATTTATTTATAACTTTCACCTTCCATGCAGAAAAATAGGATAAACGGAAGACAATGAGGTTATAAAAAGCTCTGCCAGTCTGGAATATAAATTACCCAGTAGTTTTCAACAAAGAACCACTTTGAGCCTATTCTGTGTCCAGACTGTCACACTCAGTTGACAGTGAGTCAGTCCCTCCACTAAGACATCTGGCCAGAGAAGAGCTCTTCACTTCTGGAACAGACACAGCTTTATTTGGAAATAGCCCTACGCACCACACACACACACACACACACACACACACACACACACACACACACACACACACACACACACACACACACACACACACACACACACACACACACACACACACACACACACACACACACCATATGAGCCCTTTAATTGATTCTTAAACATCAGTGTCACAAACACATACCATCTTTCGACCGTGGTATTTCGAGTGACACGTACCGGAATGAAGAAGACTACGGAAGAGTGAAGAGCATGAAATCCACTACGATCATGGTGCACGCACAAACAAACAACGCCTTGAGAGAGCAGTAAATAACCCAGAGTTCATCTGTAGACTTTATAGCCGTCCAGCTCCACATAGTTTCCGGTTATTGCGTGTGATTATATTGGCCCTTATAAACAGAGGTGCAACAAAAGGGGCAACTCAGGGTGTACATCATCATAAGTTAATTACGGGTCAGTGCCCCACAATTAAGATCATAAGTGAAACATTATCATGAAGGTCTGCTTGTTTTGTGCTCGCTAACTAACAGCAGCTCGTTCTGACGGCTGGCTTTTAAATGGCCGACTGCTGATTTAGGGAACAGTTGACTGCCTGAGAATTGATCTTTGACTCGTCTTCCTCCATTAACCGGCTACGGTCCTCTGCTAATGCGCCGGGGGCGTGTAGTGAGAGTGGACGCCTGCCCTTGTAGATCACCAGCGGGGCGGGCTGGATGGATGGATGGATGGAGCGAGCGGTACGGGGGTGTGCTCTGTATTTACCCGAGACGCACACCGCTCTGGTCCTCACTCCGTCCATCCGCTTCTCCATGCGTTTCTCATGGTTGGACACTCTGCCGGAGGAAACCAGTGACCGGTTAATACACATTCATATTTCCGGTTGTCCATGTTGACAGCTCGAAAAATAAAGAACATTTGTTGGCTAGTGCAAATTTGCCAAAAACATATTTTAATTTCTTTTACATATTGATTATTTTTAATAATAATTTGAGGTCCATTTATTTTAAACATGTCTTTAATTACTTACTTGGGGTTGGGGATTGAAGGTAGGGCTCTGTCCCCCTCTGAAACAGGGATCAACACAGAAATCAGAAGGTGGACAGACGAAGTTCCCAGCAGTTTTACTACAGTGTAGCTCCACTCAGCAGCACAGCACAAAGAAACCGTTACATAAACGTCTTGAATGACCTTATCTCCGATAGTCCCCACATGTCTCGCGTGCTGACTCTTCAGGGTGCAGCGGTGTGTGTGTGTGTGTGTGTGTGTGTGTGTGTGTGTGTGTGTGTGTGTGTGTGTGTGTGTGTGTGTGTGTGTGTGTGTGTGTGTGTGTGTGTGTGTGTGTGTGTGTGTGTGTGTGTGTGTCTCCTACCTTTTTGGACCCTGACGATGAAGGAGTGAGACAGAGAGGAGACCAGCCGACAGTAGCCGTCAATGAGGTCCGCCATGTTTTCTGCTGTGGTCAGCGACGTGGTGGTGACTATGAGAGGCTGACACACACACACACACACACACACACACACACACACACACACACACAAAAGAAGAACTGAGGTGAAAAGAGATCCTCTCCTTAAATAGCAACAATGCGTCGTCAAGTTAGTAACACATTTGTGTATGTGTGTGCGTGTGGTGTGCGTGTGTGTGTGTTTACTTCCGGTGCCCCCGCTACGATTAGCTGCAGCATGCCCTTGCGGTCCTTCTCCTCCATGGCCGAGTACTGTATGGACTGTACCTGGGTGAAGTTAGCGAGGTGGGTAGGCTAAAGGGGGAGAGACACAGAGAGGTCATACGGAGAGAGAGAGAGAGAGAGAGAGAGAGAGAGAGAGAGAGAGAGAGAGAGAGAGAGAGAGAGAGAGAGAGAGAGAGAGAGAGAGAGAGAGAGAGAGAGAGAGAGAGAGAGAGAGAGAGAGAGAGAGAGAGAGAGAGAGAGAGAGAGAGAGAGAGAGAGAGAGAGAGAGAGAGAGAGAGAGAGAGAGAGAGAGAGAGGAAAACCCCGGATATCCACAAAGCAAAACTGCTTTACCATTTCGGCATTTTTTTTTTTTTTAAATACTACCAAAGTGGTAACTTAATCACAATGAAAACCTTCAAAGGATTTCAGCTAGGGTATACTCTGGAAGATCAGAATAGTTCAGTTAATAAGGAAATATCTAAATTAATAAGTTAGAGATGGGTGTGTTCAGACATACAGTTAGAAATGATAAGGTTGTTGGTATGTTTGATGTGGATGTTGAGTTAAAGTACCAGGTTACCCCTGGCTAGGTTTTGACCGGTCCAGGTCAGGACACAGATGGAGAAATGTCGGCATTACATAAGGACAACATGGCTAGAAACGAGCCATTGAGGCAAGCTCATTGGCACCAGTAGAGGGCAGCAGCATCACCACCGAATCCCACGCTATGCTCGCGACGACGTCATACATCAGAACAGAATGATTTCCAGCTGAATGCGGATGCTGACATCAGAGAGCCCTGGAGTGATGCAGCCGCATGCGTGCCGCAGAGAGGACGCAGAGAGCGAGTGACCGCCAAGAGCCCTGAACCAGCCTCAAGGCTGGCTTCCAAACCGGGCTCGGAAGCCAGCTCTGGTATTGCATCAGGTCTGTTTTATCCCCATAGAGACTCACCAAACACACACACACACACACACACACACACACACACAGACACACACACACACACACACACACACACACACACACACACACACACACACACACCGCTTTCAGACAATTTAGATTGAGTTTAAAACCACTCTTAATATTGAGGTTTCGGTGTTCGTTTTTGGTTTGCCTCAGAGATTTCAGTTGGGAACGCCCGGGAAGCATCCCTTCACTGCTTTCTGTACTAGAGCACAAGTTTCCCCGCCGACTCTCTCGCTCGGGTAACTCCTAGCTCTACAAAACCAACGAAGAGTGCGTGCACACACTCACACACGCCCCCATTATAACCATCGCTGGATGGTATAGCTCTGCTGTTCCTTTAAGCAACCAACGAGTCAAGGACACATACACACACACAGCTGCGGCTTCCCCGACACATTAGTTTGTCGGCTCAGCATAGGGCGCACAAGGACGGACACTCACCATTGAACCCTTATCTGTGAGGTAGCTGATTCCTTCTTCTGGGCCGATGGCCAACTCTACTGATATGACCCAGCTAGACTGAAAAGAGGGAAAATAAAGTGATTAGGAATAAACTAGGGGAAATAAGAAGCATCATATACTTAAGCGGCATCATTTTTCCTTTTCAAAGTATGTCCTTGCGGCCCCTATAGCCTCCTTGCGGCAATGGCAACTGGCCAATAACCAAGGAGGGAAAAGGAGGAATTGTGTTCCCTTACCCCCAAAGCACATTTGAAGCACTCTTTGTCGAAGCGGTAGATGGGAGAGAGAATCTCAAAGAACATGTGGATGCTCTGCTCGTCGTTGAGGTTGGCAAACTGCTTGAAGGTCTGCTGGATTTGTTTCCTCAGCGTTTTGGCCTGGGAACGATGCAGAAGAAGGTGAGGTCGTTATGACTCGAGGACTCGGTCCGTTGGTGGGAATTAGGAATCCGGGGAAAAGGGGGCAAGCAGTGAAAATGACACTGAAAGGTCAAACCGAAATGGTCAAATACATTACAGCCAATCTATTATTCACACCAGTGCACACAAGCAGAGGAGAGTGGAACCTTGAAAATCCTTCTTCTTCTACCCCGAACACTCAGAGAACATTAGTGGGGAAAGACTTTGGTTGTATTTCATTGTTTATGGTTTATTTCTCTCATCGTTTGAAGTTCTTTCCCCCCCCCCCCCCCCCTCTACTTTTTTGGACACAACCAGTTCTGAAGAGCATTAAACATAGCATCCTTGGAATATAAGCTGAAGGCTTATTGGAAGTCGACAAGGGAATCTATGGCCTAATTGAGACGCATTGATTTGCAGCCAACCAAAGCCTTGTCTCGCTTCAGATCCTACCTTGAGAGATTCCAAGACGCTCTTGGGGAAAAACCTCCTTAAACCCACGTCCTTTCTGCAGGAAGGAATAAGCAAGAATAATCCTTTTACAAAGATACATAAAATGGTCCACTATGGTTTTCCCTTTCACTGCAATATGCAATATGACAAAAAGCAGATGTTACATTTTGCTGTAGGTGACATAAACAGTTTAATAGTAATCCGAACTTACTCAAGAAGTTCGTAGTTTGACTTTTTATCGAGGGCGTTTCCGGGCATCTCTCTGAAGAACCTCCTGGTTAAACATAGAAGTGGCACAAGGTTAACCACAGAGGAACCAAGACATCTACTTTGACCGGCTGTGCGGGCGAACACAAGCTAACACAGACGTGGACGTGTGCTTGAGTCATTCATAAGACGGCAAACCTGATCTCTAAGCAGCCGAGTTTTAAAGCAACATCTTGATCCACGTGGTCGGCCAGCTGGAGCATGAAGTCGCTTTTCACCTGCGGGGTAGAGGGAGAAAAGGCTCAGGTTTCCTCCAATCAGCATGACTTCCCCTCTACGCCTTGATTGGTGGCTCATAACAACTGGAACACCAGGGCAGCCAATAGTATGCAATCTGGAGAGTTGATAGCCTCTGTAAAGTTCAATTTAAATTTATTCCATGATTTATTCTAAAAAAAAGCATATTCCTATTGAATAATGCAATCACTTGATCTCTGGTATTCTCTTGGAAATTTGGCATCACAAAATCGAATTTTATAATATGATACATTCACTTAACCTTTGCTATGACGTGCATTGAAATAATAATAACACACCCACCAATATAACGCAGGGATTGTTAGGATCCCAAGTCTGCGGCTCTATATATTTTAAATGTTTCCCCATCTCCACAATTTAAGTGATTTTACTTAGAGTAAACAAAACAGCAGTATGAAACAATGGAGAATAATAACTTTGTACGATTTACAATATGAGGACAAAATGGTCAAGTCAGTTGTACCTTTGAAACATTCATAATGTCTTTTTTTACGTGATTTGTTTTTGAAAAATCTTGACATTTTCATGTCATCGTTTTCACCTCTGATTCATTATCACACGCAGGTCCCATCACCAACAACTCTTTTAAAATATATTTCCAATGAACCTAACTAAAGTTTTTTTGTGTCAGCTGCTGTACTTATTGTGAGTCACTTTGGATACAGATAAAAGAGTCCACTTTTTGTACTAACACCCTGAGAGTAAATGTAAATGCAAGCATGACACAGCCCACTTATCCTCTAAAGCAGACAGCACGTCTATCAGTGCGGTCGGGGTATCTAGTTAGTGACAGCCAGGACTGGAAGCTCACCTGGTGGTAGAGGTAGTTAAGAGATGGTTTGTCTTCCGAGAAATGGCTGAGATAGCCTTTGGGGAGATACCTCATTCGCAACTCGTACCTGAAAACCACATATTGCAGTCACACATCGTACAAAAAAATGCAGAATAAACACACACAAATGTAAACACGCATTAATCAGACTTGAAAAGGCAATTCCCCAATGCTACCTAGCTTACTGCGGGTCTTAACACAGCCGACACCAAGCAACAGCTAGCGCGCTACGCCGCTCGTTAGCATACCAAGTAGCAGCGAAGACGTGATGCACCCCAGGAGAACATGTGGATTTACTCAAAGGTGTGTAGTCAGGTGGCTAGAATACTGACTTCCAATCTATTTATTTTGTATGCATCTCATACAATGCGCCTAACTACATATAGGATACATATACACACATATTTTCGAATACATGAATATACAAATGTCAGAGCTGGCCAAAGAGGCCCATTGCCGTCTGTATTCCCCTGGAAGGCAGCTTGTGTATGTGCAATATACAAAACATGTCGACCATGTTTTGGACCACATCGCCCGTCACAGCCGTATGACCGTATACAGCATCCCGACGAGTGTGCATTGTTAGGTAATGTGTTGTCACGGCTGTATCTAAACGACCAGAGTCCTGCCACTACAAAGCCCTAGCCTCCTAGTCACTGCTTTATCCGAGGCCGGTTAGATAGCACAGCACAGGGAATTAGGGCTCAGTCAGAGAGCGCATGAATTAAACATTCTGTGTTCCCTCCAAGCGCACAAGAAAGAGAGGGAAGAAGAGAGAGAGAGAGAGAGAGAGAGAGAGAGAGAGAGAGAGAGAGAGAGAGAGAGAGAGAGAGAGAGAGAGAGCAAGAGAGAGGGAAAGAGACAGAAAACGAGAGAGCGCGCGCGAGAGAGAGAGTGAGAGATAAATAGAGGAGAGAGAGAGAGAGAAAACTGAACGGGAGGGAGGGGAATACATCAAAAATGATGTGTGTGAGAAGATCAAAAGGAAAGCGTGTGAGGGGGAGTGTGTGATGAAAAATGTATGCAGATGGTGACACAATTTGAAAGAGTTTATCCACGCATCGGAGTAAAGGAAAGAGACAGGAACAGGAAGAGGTAGGGAGAGAGAGGGACAGAGAATGAGAGAGAGAAACCAAAATAGAGAAAGACAGAGACAAAGAGAGAGAGAGCAAGAGACGGAGAGAGAGTAAGACAGAGAGACAGAGAATGAGAGAAACCAAAAGAGAGAAAGACAGAGAGAGAGGCCGAGAGAGAAAGACAGAGAGAGAGACAGGGACAGAGAATGAGAGAGAGAAACCAAAGGGAGAAAGACAGAGACAGAGAGAGAGAGACAGAGATTGACAGAGAGAGTAAGACAGAGACAGAGACAGAGAGAGAGAGAAACTAAATGAGAGAAAGACAAGAGACAGAGAGAGAGATAGAGACAGAGAGGGAGAGAGAGAAATACAGAGACAGAAACAGAGAGAGAAAGAGAGAGAGCAAGAGACAAACCGAGGTAGAGACATCCATCCATCCACCAATCCATCCTTCCTTTCCCCTCAGGGCTACAGCACCATTGTTCTAGCAACTCCTGTAGCTGTGTGTACGTGTCTCCTCCCCGTCAGCGTACACACAGCGACTCCCAGAGACCACAGCTGGCTGACTGGCAGATGGCCCTCATTTGGACAGCTCCAAACCCAAGACGAAGCCTTTTATAACAACCGGGGATTGCTCTGACAGAGCCATTTAGCCTCGTCACTGTCACGGATGTGACAGACACGCACGGTTCAGCTAGGGGACAGTGGATCTTCACAGCAGCAAATATGTGATGTGTATGAGGGCGGAATTTTAATGCAGGAATTAGCATAAGCCGTCTTTGATACTGGGGGCATTTATTCATTAATATGGATGATAAATGCGCAAAATGAGGGAAAAATTCATGTCGCATTAATTCTTTCCAAGAAAACTATTTACCATACTTTCCGAACCTGGGCTCAAAATACTGCCACACACACACACACACACACTAGGTTTTAACAAGCAAATACTAGAATGTTGCAGATGCACGTGCCATTACTTCGTAATTCTACTCTACATTTTCCGGTAAAGTCCCGCATAAGGGGACCGTAGTGGATTTAGTGGATATAATTGTCAGTAGCACAGCCGTTGTTGTCTTTTATTCTACTTCATTGACGTCCGTTGATGTAAAAGACAGACCGTCAAGAGAATGACACAACATCGACAAACTCTCTCCCACCACACCCACGACAAACACACGGGGGGTGACTCCGTACCTCCACTCCTCTTGGGGGTGCTGTTTCTCGTACTTCTCCCTGACGTGAGACACGCCCAGGTCGGGGTGCAGCCAGTGCATGGCGTCGGAGCGTAGGTGCGCGAGGCGGAGACCCAGCGAGGACACACAGCGCAGCTTGTGGATCTCAGCTATCTTCTGGATCACGCCCTGCGGACACGCCAGGGGGGAAATCATTAGGGATGCACCGAAATGAAACCGAAACCGAATATACTGAAACAGTTGGCCGAAAGCCATTTGTCTTTGTCTTGCTTTTCAATAAAAAAAAATCGATTACAAATTTTAAACAAAATATTTATTTAATACTGAACGTTTTCTAACATTCCAGCAGACCTTATAGCAAGAATTTAAGAACAATGCACCTGTAAATAAATGAGTTATGTACAGGTGCAATTATTATTATTTTTTTAATAAAAAATAAAAATGTTCGGTGTATTTCTTTCGTTCTTTTTACTCCTTCGGCCAAAACAAAAAATTATGTTTTGGGCCATTTTCGGCCGAACATTTTCGGTGGCATGAAGCCGGCCCTGTGAGCTGTTCCAACATGGCGGGCACCGACGCTGCCCTGGCCTATGTGGATGTTATTTGCACATCATCAGCATGCATTAGCAGCAGCAGATGTCTACTGCCACACTGCTGGTCACTGCAAAGAGCTGCCAGTTCGGCTGCGAGCGGCTGACACTTAGTGAATGTGATCGCCTCACATTGTCGTTCCGTGTTTTTCGAGTGAATTATGTATCTGTTATTTCACGTGGGCCGGGTATTGCACTCCTGACAATGTGGCACACAGCACTTTTAATATCAATATTCAGATTCAGCAAGGCAGCAGTCCATATGCTTAGCGGTGGCTTTCGTTCATCTGTTTCTAAACGCATGGGAGAGTCTTTTTGCAGCTCGAGACTGAATTGCAGTTTTGGATATGTGTGGTTACATTTTTATGGACTCCTATTACAACAAGCGAAAAACCCAGCTGATAAATCATCGCTTAAAACGATCTTGGAAAAGCGAGCAGCCACAGAGATACGGATAGATTTCACAGAGATTTGCTCACTGGTAGGTAAAATATATCCACTGCCGTCTCTTTTTGTTAATCAACCCACCCTAGCCACCCAGAAACATGTCTTATTTCTTACCACTAAGTTTTATCTAGAATGCAAGAGTGCTTATTTTAAATGGGATATGTAGTAAACTCGACGCTAATGTGTATTTGTGCATGTGGGAGTTCATAATTATAAGCGGGCCTCAGTCACACACTACTTTCGCTATGTGCTTTTATTATTGATAGTAGAGTGAGTGAGTGAGTGAGTGAGTGAGTGAGTGTCTGAGTGAGTGAGTGAGTGAGTGAGTGTCTGAGTGAGTGAGTGTCTGAGTGAGTGAGTGAGTGAGTGAGTGAGTGAGTGAGTGAGTGAGTGAGTGAGTGAGTGTCTGAGTGAGTGAGTGTCTGAGTGAGTGAGTGAGTGAGTGAGTGAGTGAGTGAGTGAGTGAGTGAGTGAGTGAGTGAGTGAGTGAGTGAGTGAGTGCATGCTTACGTGCGTGCGAACGTGCGTGCGTGCTTATGTGCGTGCTTATGTGCGTGCATTGGTGCGTGCATTGGTGCGTGCATTGGTGCGTGCATTGGTGCGTGCATTGGTGCGTGCGTGCGTGAGGTGCGTGCGTGAGGTGCGTGCGTGAGGTGCGTGCATGCATTGGTGCGTGCGTGCGTGAGGTGCGTGCGTGCACTGCGTGCGTGCGTGCGTGCATTGCGTGCGTGCGTGCGTGCGTGCGTGCATTGCGTGCGTGCATTGCGTGCGTGCGAGCATTGCGTGCGTGTGTGCGTGCGTGCGTGCATTGGTGCGTGCGTGCGTGCATTGGTGCGTGCGTGCGTGCGTGCGTGCGTGCATTGGTGCGTGCATTGGTGCGTGCGTGCATGCGTGCGTGCATGCGTGCGTGCGTGCGTGCCTCACCCTGACGTCCGTGGCATCCCCGTGCCTGATGTTGCTGGCCCAGGTGGAGGGCTCGCTGTTGGTCTCAAAGTAGTGGTAGATCTTCAGCACGCGGTCCATGGAGCCCACGGGCCGCTCCAGCGCCCCCGCCGGGCCGCCGCCGCCCCCCCCGGCGCCCACGCCGGTGGCGCCCGACCGGGACTTGACCCCGCAACCAGCGGCCGCTGAGTGGCTGCGGCCGGTCTCCAGGTAGGAGGACGACGCCATGTCAGACTTTGGGGTCTCCTTTGGGGCTAACTGGCCGTCATATTCTGGAGGGAGGGAGGGAGGGAGGGAAGGAGGGAGGGAGGAAGGGAGGGAGAGAGAGAGGGAGAGAGGGAGGGGGGGAGAGAGGGGGGGAGTAAGGGAGAGAGGGAGGGAGAGAGGGAGGGAGCGAGGGAGTGAGGGAGAGAGGGAGGGAAAAAGAGAGGGAGGGAGGGAGAGAGCTTTGAGCAGGGCGGGGCGATATGGCCTAAAAATAAAATCTCTGATTCTTATAAAACCAAACCTTGTTATCGATTTAAAAATATTTTCTTAAAAAAGAAATCGCCCTTACGCAAAAAAAACTATTAATCAGTCTCCTAACTCTAGGTTTGAGCAGTTCAAGTGCAAGGCGATCATGGTTATCTTTTCTTCCCCTGATGTTAGATGAAGTGAGATGTTCAATATTACATTGGAGCTTGGGGGGTTTCAGTAAATATAAATTAAATATATATCAAAACATAGCGATAAAGAAGGATCGTGGCATTTCAACATTTGCAGTATTTCCTCTCCAAAGAGTGAATCAGGGCACCTGGGATATGGTCCACCAGTGTTAAGCAAAAGTGCCAACTCCATCACCGCCCCTTGGCACAAAGCTACACTTTCCATTCTGCTGAATCATCGGGGTCAGCACGTATTAATGTTCTCCAAAACGTTCATTGAGCAATATTTATTTATATTCAAGCATTTGGTCATTTCTTGACTGGTGTGTGTGACCCACTTTTGGGGAAGGAATCACTCTTTCCCTTTCCCAAGCGTCACCATGATTACACACAATTTCTTCAGCGTTTCTTTCGTAGAGCTCAGAGTTAAGATGACGTGTCCTAATTTTAGAGATGAATGTAAATACTTCAAAATAAATATATCATAAATGTTGGTTAGCAACACAGTACTATTAGCAACCTGATAGTACTGTGTCCACCGAAAAACACTGCTGCTTTGTGCATTCCCACATGTCTTCCATTGTAATGTTTTCCAATGATGTTTTGTGTTAACTTGTGTTTACTAAATAAAACACACAGGGGCCAATGAGCAGCATCCTCGCCTTTTTCCTTCCGATGTTTCCCACTGGCCATGGCCTCCTTGCAGTAATAATTGTGTATAAACGAGGCGCTGGCACTACTTACTCAACCACTGCATGGGTATTTATGCATTTATTTCCAGTTTGCATACGAGAGTGTCGAAAGGGGTTGATGACATTGAAGTGGCACGCCTCAAGTCAAAGGATGGGACTGTTCTAAGCGACCTAAAGTAAGCATCTACCATTAAGCATCTACCATTCCATGATGGGAAAACACTCCCAAGACCAAAAGCTTATTTCCCCATATGCTTTAAATATTGGCATCCCGTGCATACTAACTATTATAGAACGCTAGGTTATGAAGCACCTACTACCCCATGAGTACTGGAGGGTAACAAGTGTTGCACCTGGTGTTAAGTAGTGATCTGAATCGAATTCTGGTCAATCAACATAATCAACATTTGATCAACATAGCAATAGCTGTGATACCCGCTTGGCAGACTGAGAGGAAGACGGTACAGAATACCAAGACCATCGCGTGGGGGGGGGGGGGTCTGAGTCAGCGCTTTACCCGTGTGACCTACGGACAGGCCTTCAAAGGCAAAGCGACATGCACACGGGATCGCACACCGCAGCTGGGAGAGGAAACAGGGGTGCTACATATCCAGAAACCCAGCTCAGCATCGGCCCTCGAGGGGAACTCACTGTAACAATAGTAGAGTGTCTGTGTGTCTGTGTCTGTGTGTGCGTGTGCGTGTGCGTGTGTGTCTCTGTGTGTGTCTGTGTGTGTGCGTGCGTATCTCTCTCTGTGTGTGCTTGTGTCTCTGTGTGTGTGTGTGTGTGTGTGTGTGTGTGTGTGTGTCTCTGTGTGTGTCTCTGTGTGTGTCTCTGTGTGTGTGTCTCTGTGTGTGTGTGTGTCTCTGTGTGTGTGTGTCTGTGTGTGTGTGTGTGTGTGTGTGTGTGTGTGTGTGTGTGTGTGTGTGTGTGTGTGTGTGTGTGTGTGTGTGTGTGTGTGTGTGTGTGTGTGTGTGTGTGTGTGTGTGTGTGTGTGTGTGCGCGCGCGCGCTCCTAGTTATTAATTGACTCTTAGGTCCACTAGTTTGGTTTCACCTCTGTGTAAAGTTCATGTGAAAGTCTACCCGTTCTGCCCTCATAGCCTTCATCCTAACCTATGGAATATCATTAACTGTGCCAAGCTTAATGTAATGTCAGTGATCATACCGGCTACATTAGCAGTAATATTGATAACACACATTCATACAAATATTAAATATTATCAAATAATATGGAGATAGTTTAAACCAATTTTACTCCCATATTCTGTTACAATTGTGATTCTACGATAAGTTGAATATTGAACATACCAGTTAAACCAACAAACTCATTCTCATATGTAAAAGTACCCATTTACTGTTGTGTTAAAAGGAAATAGGTTATTTTACATCAAGCTTATTGACTAATTCATAGGCAACTGTAAATGTAAATACTAGTAAATGACTGCCCAACAATTGGTTATTGAATTCATATAACCTTGAGACGGTTCTCTTAATACTGAGAAACATACGGTGTGTAAAGTATCTTATTTTACGTAATGCTATTATGGATTGGGGCATTATATAGTACAAGGCACAAGTAAATCACATGACAGCTGGGCAGGTGCTGTAATGTACCGCATACCAACATTCCTAGGTACTGTGGTAGAGAAGTATTTGGTGTTAAAACATGCATGCACGCTTCCTAAATATAAGTATTCTCAAATCCAAAGCCAGTCACTGTAGGAAAAGGAAGTTTCATTGATTTAAGATTTGTGACTATCACACTGCATCTTGTGGATTGGTTATCACAAACGCTTTGTCTCGAACGAAAACTTTAAGGCATTTCCTGTCTTAGAAGTGCATTTAGGACATGGATGCTCGCTTTGTTCTGTTATTTCAGCCTAATTCCCTGTATAGATACAAATTGATCTATTAGCATCTAATGTACTTACATTAGGCTGTTAACTAGGATAAAATAATTGCCTGTGCTTTGAAGTTGGATCCCATCTATTTACTCCAACACCATTACATAAACAATGAGACGCATAGAGAAGAGCTGTAATCTGTAAGCTTACTATAAGCCTATTAAATGCATACAGTGCTTAAGCATAAATAACTGAGCAGCCTAGAATGTGAACCATTAATACAGAAGTAGTACTACTTTAGAGACACACTACTTTAGAGCTACACAGTTGTCATAACAATATCCCAATCCAAGTCTAGTTTTGTAGACTGCATTGTTAAAAGTAAAGATGAAAGAGGCGCACAAAATATGGAACAGATTAAAGTGTAATCAAAAAAGCGAAATCATACAACGTGGTCTGAACCTTTACTTGTGGAAAAAGTGATTATTACAATTGTAGTTACTTATTGGTGCCAAGAACCTGGAACTAATTTTAGCCAATCAAGCCTGCGGTTCCACTTTAGTGGCTGTTATTCCTTCAACTGGCCAGGAATTCAGGGGAATACCGGTCCGAATACTGCATTGTTATGACATCCATAAACCTCTTGGAGACACCACCCCAGCCGTTAAAAAACAAATCTTAGTCTGCATCGTATTGTTGTGAAGCTTCCAAGTATCAAATCAGATCCACAAGCAAATGTCAATCAGGGGGCACGTTAAGGGGGCCAGTCCAATGGCCCTCCCGACTACCCCCTCCCCTCCGTAGGGCTCCCTCGGCTGACACTGAGCATGTTCAACTGCTGAAGACTGGCTCTGCCCTGGCGTCACGCCTGTGGAGATGCAGTATCTAGCTGGTATCTAGGTTACTGAGGGGTTAGCGCAACCCCACAGGGGAAAGCCTCAACATCTCGCTCCCTCTCTCTGGTCCCTCCAGCCCTTCCCTGATTTGCCTCTCCCACATTGCACCACTTCCTTCTTTCTTCCATTCCTGCTATGCGTGCTCCATCACTCGGCTCGAAGTGGGCATCTGAAGAGGCTAGAAGCTTCACGGCGTGGGGTTTGAATGCGGTAAATGTTGTCTTTTGTTTTGTCACGTTTGTTTGCTATTTTGACGTTTATTTGCTATTTTGACACATTGAAGATGTCAAGTCTGTTCCAGAAAGCCAGAGAGAAAGAAACTAAATCAGCAGATGTCATAGGTCACCATGGGTAAGGTTGGCAACCAACAGCTAAAACATCCGCTAATTACTACAGTACTGTACATAGATGATACTATCAACATATCATTCTGACTATTCTCTCATGGAATGTTGTTTGTGTTACACCGTATGTGACAAAAATACATTGTGGCACTTATGCAATACACTAGTATTGCATAAACGCAACGCACTGTAGAGACATCCTCCCTGAAGGCATACATAAATGGATTAAGGGTTCACTCATGAACCAAGTTGAACAAATTGGTTTGAAGAGATCCCGATTAAAAGCACGGCAAAAAAACAATTGAGGAAACTGTTTAAAATAAAAGTCCCTCAGCAAAAGTAAACGCTAGTATTGTTTTTTTCATGCTAAAAGCAACCAAGTATTTGATATTCTTATCGTAGTACGTCATAAAAGTGGGATGAATACGTACTTGCCAGGGGGTGCTGGTCATAGATGCATGCCCCTTTGCTCCAACAGAGCGGGATACAGCCCCTGCCCTCCATGGGTTCTGCAGGACAAGCTGTCCCGGGGCTAGCCACGAGGCCCAGACACTATAGCCCCACTCAAACAGCCGCATAAGCCAAGGATTTGGTGATTGCTGACCAGGCCAGCCAAAAAAAACGTTGGCCCACCACACATAATGCAGTGGTAGGAGTCCAGATAGTCACACCGAGCGATGCAGTTCAGTTGTTTAGTCCGCAAAGCCCCCCTAAATGTTCTTAGAAAAAGTTGTCTTAGAAAAATCCAAAAGTTGATAGCCTATGTTTCAGAAAGTCGTTTGAAATGGGCTGCAGATTAATGTCCAGAACATGTCCCATATCCCAGGGAAGAATTATGCCAGTGGAGCATCCTGGGCAGAGAGTTAGAAGACTTAACTCTAACTCTCGTCTGTAAAATAACTTTGGTTGTGAAGGAAATACGCCATCCAATAGACAAGGATGTAGGTTTTACACTAACGGTTTTACCAACCCAAGTTATTTCCGTTCAGAAAACGAAAGCAAGTCAGTAATCAGCGTTAAACTGATAAACCCATGTCAACAAACTTCGATATCAGGACTCTCAAGGAGCCAAGGTCTATTTAAACGCCTACACATCTTCCAAGCAAGCACGAGTAATCAATCCTTTTCATCAATCCATTATTTCCAAAAATCTGAATTTGAATAACGAGGCATTGAGTAAAGCACAGTTCCGCTAAGCCTCAGTAGAGCAATGACCGTACACCTTGTTATCAAGCGGGACCTTACAAACTGTGGACAACAGTACAGCCACTTCCCGAGGAGTAGTCGGGTCCAACAGATATATTGCAAAAACTCATGCTGTTTAAAACCCGAAGGTAGGACGGACGCACGAGAAGAAACACGCTCACTGCTACAAATCAATAGTCTGGATTCCAGTCATTTTTCCGCAAGAAAAAAGTAAGCCAATCGCTTTTATGGCAAAGTCCAGGGTCTTTTCCCTTTTGGTCAGACCACCGTTTGAGCACCGTAACAGTCCAGGGGATATGGTAATTCCATTCTGTAATAGCAGAAAGTTGCCCTGCGGAGGCAGTTAAAGCAATGAATGTAAGGCTAAGAAAAGAGGATTAGGGTAGAGAGGCAGGGAAATGTAGGACAAGACGGGGTGTGTGAAAGTAGAGCACGGCCATGCAGGAATACATGGAAGGAAAGGGGTAACAGAGAGGCAGATGACAAAAGGAAGACTTCTAAAAATAGGCAGGAAAGGTCACTCGCAAAAAGAGACGAATCGACGGAAAGCGAGGACTCAAAAACATTTCGAGCGAAGCCAAAGAGATCGCCGGCGATGAAAAGATGACAGCGAAACCGAGCGACGACAGAATCAGGGACCCCATGGAGAGGGGCACTGCGCAGCAACACCTCTGGAGCTTTTCCCACAATGCTCTCTGCCTACAGACGCAAACCAGGTCACGACAGGTATCTGATGTCAGAAGGGTGGTCGAGAAAGAGATCTCTCCAGGAGAGACGACCGAGGAAAAGGAAGAAAAACGAAAGCGAGAGACACAAAGCGAGGCGCTACAAGAGGACTGATGACTCCAGAAATAATACGTAGGACGGCACAAACACTGCAGTAATTCCATCCCCACAGAGTCGATCGGTGGCTGGCGTGACTGCCTGGCCGTCCTTTGCAGCAGCGCGTCACGTCTCAAAACACAACATCCGTGACCAGTGCACGACAGCCACATGTGCACATTTCCTCTGTGACTTAACAATGAGCACAGGAGCGCCAGGGAGACAGAATGTGTGCGTGTTATGTGTAGGAGCGAGTTGATTATTTATTTATTATCGTGCCAGCAGTAGTAAGGAACCTGGTTATGATTTTGTACTAAATGTAAAATATGTAAAGCAACTGGGCCATTCAAGGAAAATCAGCAGCCTTTAGTCCTCTAGCAATAGGATAATCGTGAGATAGGGGCAGCGACTAAGAAAGGAGATCGATGGGTGGCCTTCAACTTGTCATATAGCAGCGATCAGATAGTTAGTGACTTTATGCTATCATCATCATGTAACTTTTTCTGTATAAACGATCCACATTTAATCCATAACAGTTCTATTGGAGTAGCCTTGGGCATTATTTGTAGCACTCCTGGGTTCTAAGAAGACAAAACCCAAACATCTCTCTCTCTCTCTCTCTCTCTCTCTCTCTCTCTCTCTCTCTCTCTCTCTCTCTCTCTCTCTCTCTCTCTCTCTCTCTCTCTCTCTCTCTCTCTCTCTCTCTCTCTCTCTCTCTCTCTCTCTCTCTCTCTCTCTCTCACTCCCAGACCCTCGCTAAGGCCAGGTGATATGGAACAAACTAACCATAGCCATGGAAAAGGTTTTAAATGACGTCACCAACTCAGTTACCAGATAACAGTCATCCATTGATAGGTGTACTACAAGAGTTACCAGTCAAGACTCATCGCAAGCTACCCAGTTACATACATTCTCTATCGTATTGGTAACGTGGAAGGAACTATGTGCATGATGTGACTCCGTTCACAAAATTGGAAAAATTACATGCATTGCGACATTGAATTAATCATATATGCTTAATGTATTCATAGAAACATTTGAGAAAACGTTCAAGAAAAGAACTCACCACCAGCATACGATATCCTGGAAAGATCTAGAGAGAGAAGAAACATGTGATTAAAATTACAGAAAAGCCACACATCTCAAAAGACTCAATAAGCCTAAATGAATAGGGAACTGGGTTGACTGCCCTAACCATAAGCCATAGAAGAGCAATGATCCTGAACACTTGTTCTCCATACCAAACATAATGCATTATTTTAAATAACATTGTTCTGATGTTATTTTCCACTTCACACTCATCTTAGACTGTCCTTGTTTTCCACTCTCTGGCACTTAATTAAGTTTTAATTAAGTATGAGAAATAATATAATAATTTATTCAACCGTGGGCATCCCCGTCACTGCAGGGTTTGGCTTTAAATGAATCTGTCAAACACTTTGCATGTGTTAAAGTGTGTAAATGTAACAAGTCCTATTTATCTAAAACACTAAATCTAAAAAAAAATCGAACACGTAAATGCTTCAGCAAGCAGCCGTGTTCTTAGTCACTTAATTCATTCACCTTATCATTGCAATTTTAAAAAGCAACGCGGTAACGGCGTCTATAAAGCAGTTAAACAGACTTGGACTTGTCTGGCTTCAGCTCCATTTGGTACATTTCTCCTCTGGTGTAAACCAGTGCTTTAAGGTTATTTCTCCAGTATTCGCCAATCCCTCGCTCTCTTTCTTTCTCCACTTCGCCTACACTCTCGGGTGTGTCGTTCTCCGTCCTACTCACAGCGGAAAAGTCTTGCCTCTGGCTGGTTATACTACAGAAGCAGGCCATCAACGACATTAGGCTAATAGTGTTGCACAACTCTACACTGAAAGGCAACAGCCAAGCCACCAACAGCTCTCCTGATCTAATCTGATCTACAACATAGCAAAGGAAAAACACAGACGTGGTATCAGGTATGATAAAGCACTACTGGCATGAAGCACGACGCCTGGGATTATTCTGAATCCAATGGAGATACGTGGTTCTAAAATATCAATCATTCTTTCTTCCATACAACAACAACCCGTATAGGTCACCTATACCCGATACCTATAAAACATATAGGGAACACAAATCGCCTTCCTATGTCAATTGGTAACATGATCATGGCTGTATCTGTTGTAGTAGGTGGATTCAAACACAAATCTAAAATTGAAATTTGCTTCCAAGTCCATTTATTAAAGCTTCAGGTATGTTTATTCCTAATGAGTAGAGCCGATCCAATACAAGAATGCATCCCCTGGGGCACAGGATGAGGGAACGGATGTGTCACAAGTCTGGTGTCTGACACTGTACAATTAAACAACCACAGCCGCACAGTAAACAACGTCACGCTTACCGATAACCTGAAACACAAAACACACAAATCCCTCACTTGATCAAGATTAAGAGGTTACTGTGGTGTAATGCCATAGAGTTAAGATGTAACACTATGTACAGAGTATGGATAAAGAAAAAGCATGTCAAGGCACAACTACTGGCACCTAAGCTAAATTCTGAGCATCACACCCCCAGTTAAACATCATGTAGCATACAAGCGTCAACTTTTGGTTCGTTATTGGAAAAGGTCTTCAATGTTTAGTCACTTTAGTGCCAATGTTGTGCATACAACCAGCATTGGAAGTTAAAGATGGCCATTATTACCGAGTAGCAGCCTTTTAAAGGAACAATGGTATCACCTTTTTTATTGTGATTCTCATTGAACAGTGTGAGCTCAGCTCTAAGGTTGCAGTTTAGTCGAAAAACACTGTTACGAAAAAAACAAGCGACTGCCTTTTGGCAATCCTGCATTCTGTGCATGCCCTGGGCACAAAGTATTGACGACAGTACAAAGTCAACTCTAATCATTACGTTTTTTTGGTTGTAGGTCTTTCACACATTCTGCACTTCCCACATCAGTGGGAAGTGCAGAATGTGTGAAAGACCTACAACCAAAAAACGGTGGTCTTGGGTCTTTCTATGCACGTTCTCCTCTGCACATGGGTTCCTCAGAGTCTGCTCGGATTCCGTTATACTACCAAAATCACGCTAGTTATGCAGCACTGATCAGGGTTAAACATTAGAACTAGTTATTATGCCCGCCGACAGCAAAGCAGATTACATGCACTCACTATTCACTTACAATAAATAGTCAACTTCGTTATTGGTAAGAACACGTCGAATACCAAGAAGACAACGCATTTAGTAACCGAAAAGGTACTGATTGTCACCAACTGTCAGATTATACTTCTTCATCCCTGTAGTGGATGTATGTTGTGAACTGAAATCACTGCAGTGATCAATAAAGCAGCATGGCAAGTGTGCTACAGGGCTGTGACGCACCACGATCGTCCTTCTGTCATTCTGTCATCCTGTCAGTCAGATCATTGTCCATGCGTTTTAAGGAATGGTGCTTGTTTGTTATTACTGAATCCGAGTGGATTCCACTCCCGATTCCTGCTGTTCCAGTTCCAGTTGTTGTTCAAAAAGCTTTCTAAATTGAATATATTTAATACTGGTGGAGGAGGAGATGCAATGAAAGACAAATGCTCTGCTAGAATGCGTGTTGTTCATGTACTGCCCACACAGCCAGTGGAAAAGCCGCCAACGCAAAATCTCCAGATGACCTCCAAATACTTGAGTGAATTTATCTAAGGTGTGTTCAACCCTTCCACAATATCTTATTTTTGACAAGGCTGTTTTGAAAAGGTTATTTACGATGCCTACTAGGAGTTTAACTTGAGGCTTGGCAAGCCACAACAAGGCATATCAACGTGAAATATCATATCCAATGTGGCTGGCCAAAGCAATCTTTTAGTAGTACCAGTAGGAAAAATAGTAATAACAATACAGATTATTAGGAGTTTGATAATGAACTAAATGTGGTATTTTTATAGTCATTTAGGACAAAGAGACCAAGTGAATAAAGGCAACACCACTTTGATAAAGCTGTTGACATTTATGGTTCTTCTCTAGTGTACAGGAAACTTAACACCAGTCAAGAGTTGTAGCACCATGTCACGTCTCTGGTTTAAAAAACAAACAAAAGAAAATCAAACGACACCAAGACAATATCTGAGACCTTCTGTTGTTGGTCGTCTACCACTGCGTGAAGTTTCCACATGCAAGTGCTTGCACAGCGGCGAGCAGAGCAAATTCCTTTCAAGCGCCTCAGCCCATACCTGACACACCGTCTCTATCTCTCCAACAACACCTCAGCCTATATCCCTATATCTCTCTCACAATACCTGGGCTGAGACCCAAAGCCAACCGACAAGAGAACAAAAGCCAGCATGGCAACCGACGCCGTACCTTCACTGGTGCAACCCAGGAAATCCCAAAACTGCATGAGGACAGCTTTTTCAGAGCGCCGAGGCTCTGGCTGGTTGCACGCCTGGATGTGTTCTCCCTCACCTGTCCTTCTACTTCCTGGTTCCTCGCTGTCACATAGCCGGGGCACGCAGAGGAAACACCCGCCCACTCTCTGACACACCTGTTGGCACGGCCCCATTGAAGGAAAGCCAGCTGTCTTTCCTCTGCATCTGGGAGGGCCAGCAGGTGAAACCTCTTTCTCCCCTGGTCTAAACATGGGCACATAGATGGAGGAAGGATCTCCCAAGTCTAGATTATTACGGGGGCTACCTGTCTGACACAGAATTAAATGATTGTGAGCAGCACACATCATGTGGATCCTGTACTTTTCAAATCCGAGGGGTGCCACTGTCGTTCGTGACTTCGGGTCTGACGTAGCCTATCTTTGTTGAAGCAACTGCCATATGAACACTGGCAGCAAAGGATTAAACTGACGGAAAGCTGAAGTTTAGCATTCATTTACTGTATTGTGCAGCTCTGTAGTAAGTATTATATGCTGAATAAAATGTCATGGACCAGGTAAAGACAACATTAAAATGGGGGCTCCTGAAAAAGACTACCAGAATGCGCACTCGTTTTGCATGGTGGATTCATATGTTGCAGAGTATAACTATGAAAATGTATTTAACAAAATCAAATTTTAATAATAAAACATAAACAACCTGCTTGCTTAGCCTATGACTAAGCCTATGATACCTGATTATCATCAAGACTGTGCTGTGCGTTAAATTGGTCACAGAGGCCACATGACTGTAGCCTTGATCAGTATGACCAGTACTCCCTGTAAATATTTCATCGTAAACTGTGGGCCAAGCGATATTCGTTCAATATTAATGGCAGATGTTCAGGCCCATATTGACGCCCACAAGTTCATGATAACATGATTACTCAGAAATGGTTTTTCGATTTCACAACACGACCAAGTGAAAAGAGGAGGAATACCTAATTCTGAATGATGGCAGCCACACAAATCGCTCACATTGTGAAATAAAAAAGCACATCCACAGCGGCGTCTCTGGACACAGTGGTGTTGTGGACAACAACTGCGATAGACTTGTCAGGTATAGCCTTGTATTCATCTCATAATGATTACGATGCACAGCTAGTTCCCTACAGTAAAGTAGCCTTACAACAGAGAAATAGTATTCACCCCAAAACAAGGCCTCGTTTAATTAAAATGACAATAATTCAGCAACATTGCGAAATGTAGTTCAGGTGGTCGCGGAGGACCGAGGGGTTTGGCATGCCCATGACCACCGTAGAGGGAATTATTGACTTATAACACCTTCCCATTTTGCCTTAAATTAACCAAAAATACCCCACCCATCCAGATGTTGTGCTAAGAGCTTAACTCACATGCTTTCGTTGGATTATTTGGTAGAAGGGAGATAATCTCTAGTCTGGACCTTTGCACCCAAACGCTGGAGAGAGGGGTGGTTTCGATCGATGCAGCACTACTGTCTGCGAGGAATACAAATGACTCCGGGTTATAAAATGACTCATATTTATGATATGGTCTTGCTGCAGTGTGATTTCCCGGCAAACCCCATCTGAAAACACACCCTTGTCTGCAACGGTGTTCACCCCCTTTACCCCCCATGTTACCCCGAATGCTAAGCTAGCGCAGCTAACGGTGGGGCTTTTTTTTTTTTTCACTCATTTTACCCTAAAGTGGGACCAGTTCACACTCACCCTGTAGCCCCGGACAACCGGCCGCGCCTACCCCCGAGACGCCGACTCCCCGCTTAATCCAGTGCGTTTGAATAATCCCTTCAACCTTAGAAATCACTGAGTCGCTATATTTGTCCGTTGTGGGGTTCCCTCTCTCCCTCTGTGTTTTTTTTCCTCGCAGCACAGTGCTGTCCCCGGTCGAGTGCTGCCTGTGCCTGTGACGCTGGCGGTAACGTCAAGGCTCCTGCTGGATCCCGAGGTTTTCCAACATGGCTGAAGGAAGGTAGTGGCCAGCCAGGCGTGCGTCCAGCCACGGGGGCAGCAGCAGCAGCAGCAGGGTCAGTAATAAAAGCTCGCTACGTGTCTCACTGCGAGCCAACTGGAATGAAAGGGGGATAGAAAGAAAGTAAGTAAGCATCTAAATGGAAATGAAGACGGGAAGGAAAGAGAGAGAGACATCACTTCTCACAAGTGTCAATATATTGACAGAGTAAAGGAATAACGTTATATTCATCAGATTTGACCAACTAAATAGTTAGTCACTAAATGCTCCATAGCCTAAAATAAAGGCAGATTTAAAATAAAGTGCGGCTGTGATAACGTTCTACATTAAAAGTCAGACTCTTCTTTTAGGTAACCTTTTTATATTTGCACAAACGAGTACATTCTTACAGACAGAATCCATCCTACATCTCTTTAAGTTGTTCTACAGCCCTTAGACAGGAATTTTTGACCCAATACAAACAATCAAAGTGCATTCACACACAATGACAGGGTATCACCTGTGGCATTGTAGGTCATGGCTCTGTGATAAAGACCCATCCATAAATAAACACAGATCACAATACACAGCATTGGTTTCCAATGGTTTCCATACAACACGCACACACACACACACACACACACACACACACACACACACACACACACACACACACACACACACACACACATATACGCACACACCTCTCTACACACATGCATGTAATGTATACACACACACACTCATACGAATGAATTCTACTTAAAACTATACTTGTATACGGTAACGATCCTCCTAACACCCATCTTAACTTACTTTTCGGATTCCTTAATTTCATGAAATTTAATTTAGAGTCCCGAGTAGACTTCTTGCCTGTCTGAATGATGGGCCGTTTAATGTCAGACACAGGTTGTTTAGTGAAGAATACTGCCAACCCAGTAGATTGACATTTGGGATTGAAACAATACCTTTTAGCACAAATTCTGTAGTTGTATGCGTGTTATTATCCAAGCTTATTTCGGGTTTCAGAGCAAACCCATTGTCAGACTATAATGACACATTTCCTTCAATTTTATTTGTTTATTTGTTTTGTGTGCATATTTTTGTTTACAAAACATGAGTATCCATAAATTTGAACGTGAAAAGAAGAGGTTAGCACTGTAATCACTCTTTCATGTTTAAGTAGAGATTAACTATTGTAGTTAACAGTTAATCGTTAATGTTGTGTTGGAAGTCATATATGGGCACTTCTCACATCCTATTCTCAACACTATTATAATAAGTAATAATTTGAAATTGAGACATTTGAACTCAAATGTTTAATTTCATCTAATAAAAACCACACAATCAAAATACAACCCACAGAGATTGGGCCAAGAATTTATATAATATGTAACACTTTGCTAATATTTTACAGAATTTTACAACAGGGTCAGCCGTTTAGAAAGAACATCAATGTTTCAAAATAAAATATTAAAACGGATACTATGATACATATCTGATGTATGGACGATAATAACACATTCGAAATGATGTGAATAATGTTCACATTATTGTATACTGTTGATTAGGCCTATGTTTAAACTAAATAATACATTTCATATTTCTGATGTAAGCTTTGTGTGTGTGTGTGTGTGTGTGTGTGTGTGTGTGTGTGTGTGTGTGTGTGTGTGTGTGTGTGTGTGTGTGTGTGTGTGTGTGTGTGTGTGTGCACGCGCGAGTCCGCGCCAATGTACAATTCGTTGGCTGATCTTTAGTAATCAGTAGGCCTTTTTACATTCACCAGCAAATCCCCATTTAATCAAAAATGCACTTTAATGCAGCTCAACACTTAATCAATGGGTGAAACGAAAATGTAACTCAACAACAACAAACAAACAAAATAGCAGAAATACAAGAACAGATAAACAAGTGTGTTAGCATAGCACTGATTTGGATTTGGATTTGGATTCCGTCTGGCTGGTGGAGACTCCGTCCATGGAGAGGTCGGTGTTTGAGCGTCCGCGCTGCTCTTTGGGCTTGCTCCACAGTCCGCGCTGAGCTTCGTCGGTGTGCGCGCGGCCCCGGCCGCTGTCGGTAGACATCACGCTCGAGGTGGAAGTGGTGCGGGAGCGTGACAACCTGGTCATGCAGGCGCTCGGCACTGCACACAAGGGATAGGATGGTTGGAGAAAAAGATGGAGGGGGGAGTGGAAGGAGCGAAGGTTGAGAACGACAGAGGTTTATGCGCACACGTTACGGAGAGTTGTATTCATTCAGTGTTTACATTTTCTCAAGCTAGAAATACAAAGGACGGTATTTGGATGTTGTGTTTCTAATGACAATTTAAAGTTAAGTTAAAAAGATCGTACTGCTTGCAGTACGATCGCTTATTTGTAACATGCCAGTCCATAATCTGACTTAGGGTTCCATCTAGTGGTGAATGACCGCAAGCACATTTTGTATTATGTTTACCTATTGTATGCAACAGTTCATGCCCACTCGACCACATTCCTTAACCTATTTGTATGCATGAACATTTTTGGCTAGCCTGCTGCTTAATTGAATGTGCGTAGTTACACATGCAATGTTTCAAGTACATGCATGGTCAAGTTTTAATATCAAGCAGAGCTACATACTGTATCCCAATCCCTGGACGAAGTATTTGAGGGCTTCTGTCAGTTTAGCTGGCTGTCGAGAGAAAGAAGACACAGCAGAGGGTTGGACAAAGAGAGGTTAGCTAGAACCCCAATCGCTGGTGAATATGAGGAGCTATTGAGCTAGCTAGTGTATTACTAGGTTACCTGATCCAGCTGGGGAAGTCCTCCACAGTCTGCCATCTAGGTAGAAGAAGAGAGAGGTTGATGAGGGACAAGATGAGGGCAGGCACGGCTCTGACTGTACAATATGAAGCCGTGCTATTTTGACTTTGGTCCCATACAGCACAAAAAGAAGCTTGCTGAAGACTGACCAAGTAAATTATTGTCACTCAATTGCAGAATAGGCCTTCATCAAAGAGGTAGTAGAAGTTATTATAATATTAGGCGCTTAAACAGGTGTAGCTCATTAGGTTAATTATGGGACTAATTGTATACCTATTGGCCTATTGTAAAACTAGTGAACAATTCTTGAACAATAGCCATGTTTAAGATTAAAGACTAGCCTACGTCCAAAGACCAGAAAACCAAGGAAACTCACACATTGTGTTTGCAGCTTACCAATATGAACAACATGTTGATCTGTCATAAAGCACAGGGTACGGAGGTAGGTTACCTTGAGCAGGGTGGTCCTTGTGGGGTCCAGCTTGGAGTTACATTCGACCACTACCTCCAGTGAGGGAGAATCATCTCCAGCAATCAACAGAGACGAGCACCTACCGAAATAAACAACCCCCAGAAAGGCAGGTCAGGTCAACGTTGTTGTTCTTTTTTGTTGCACAAACTAAACACACAGTTCAAAAAATAAAACTGTGTGTTTAAAAAAAACTAAAAACAGAATTTGAGTCCAACAAGTGTGACCGCGTGTGGAGCGTCAATCGCGGGACATATGAATAAACGGAGATTGGGTTGGAGACCCCAGAGCCACTCACTTGAGAGTTCTGCCGTTGAGGTTCACACCGGGGATGGGTCTCTTCAGCTCAAGAGCCGTCCGGCTGTTGTAGCAGCGCAGGAACTGAGCCACGTTCGACTCGTTCATGTACGTCATGATGTCGTGGCGGAACGTGCAGATCAAGTCGTGGTTGGTCTCAATTTCTTTCTGAAAAGGTCAAGGAGGCTGAGAGTGAAACACCGTGGGGACGAGTCCGTCGGCGCAGAGTGACCGCACCCTGGAGAGACTAAGGACACAGCGTGGGGGGTCCTTTATCACATACAGGATCGACAAAGCGGTACCTTTCCAAACAGGTGTGAGATGACTGTGTCGGTCACAGTGTGGGTCCATCCAGTGATCTGAAACACACACACACACACACACACACAGTTCAATTAAATCTACAATCCTTCATTTGAATCTGAGCTGAACTAATTTATTTTTGTCTCTTTGATTTTCTTTTTTTTTACATGAATAGGAACATGTTTTGTTTCCACTGTCATACAGTGAATGACAGTCAATCCATGACTGATGGTTCCAATCTGTTGGATTGAAGGATGATTATTTACCTTGCTTGTGACGGAGTCCACTATCCCTTCTGCATTGGGGTTGATATTGATCAGAACCAAGCCTTCGACAAGGTCAGGGTAGTTCAGCTGTAACAAACACACACGTATAATAATTGTTTTTGTTTGTGACCTCTATTTAAAATGTGTGTGTGTGTGTGTGTGGCGTGTGTTTCCATGACATCAAACTCACAGCAAATCTCATCAGGATGTTGGCCCCTGCTCCAACTCCCAACCCGATCACACTGTTGAACCTGTCACACACACACACACACACACACACACACACACACACACACACACACACACACACACACACACAGACAAACACACGTCAGATCTTGGTGGGATCAGAGAGCTCTTATCCTGATCCCTGATCATTTCATTCTGCTGTTAAGACTTAGTTGCTATAAGATCTCACCCCAAATGGTTGAGGACGATAGGAAGTGTCTCAGACAGCTGGTCCATGGTAGGATAGGTGTACCTTGTGGTTTAAGAGAGAGGTTGCGGTTGAAAACGACAGAAAACCAATCATTTCCTCTTGTCAGACGGCAGGCAAGGAGGAGAGGGAGAAGGGGGAACATGGTACTGAAAATAAGATGAACTATTACTCACTCTGTGGACAAGGTCACGGCGCCCTCGTGCTGTCCAGGGGCGTTCACATGAAGGATGGGGAAATGTCTCGCAATCTCGTGCATGTCCTCGTGGTTAAAGAAGCTCTCGAAACACATCTTGTCTGTGTAGAAAGCAAAGACAAGAAGACAGGCGAGTTATGATGGGAGTCGATGTGCTATACGATTGGCTGAGAGGTGGAACGGACCGGGCCTTACGGTTCATTCCGATGTCGGGATAGGTCAGGATGACGGGGCGGTTGGGTTTTGAAACCCCTGTAATGGTACAGTAGACTTTTCCATACACGGTGTCTACTTGCTCCTCCTGAGACGCACACACACACACACACACACACACACACACACACACACACACACAAACACCAGTATTAGAACATATCCTATTTGACACATATACTTGGTTTGTGCACTCAGAGATTTCTGATGTGCCAGACCTTTATATTTTATAATCAATGACCCAATCATCCAATGTAACATATGCAGCAACGTTCCTCGAGAATTTGTTTCATTGCACCGACGATTTATTGAAAATAAATCGTCATTCATTCACCGAGCAATATAGTTCCTCAAGACAGCATTATGGTCAACAAACAACACACTTTGAGATCGGCAGCCCATTAATAAAAAAGAGTTTTAAGCCAATCAGAATCAAGGACCTGAACAATCTGTTTGAAAAAGATTAAATTGATAACTTGTGTTAATAGAAACAAAACAATGCTACAAATCTTCACTAGAACAGCACCGAATGCTTATTAAATAGGATTCATATCCAGAAGGCTGGGGGTGGTACTCACTGTAGTTTGTGGCTCAAAAACAGAGCTGTACTCAATTTCGTCCAGGACCATGGCTTCTGCGGTTGGTTACTGAATCCAATAAAGGAAAAAGACCCCTTGTACTGCAGTAAGTACTTGTCAAATTATTGTAGTAGTCCTTCTGATAATATGATGGTTGTAGCCACTTGATAATGGAATTCCAGTATCAGAGCGAAGGTCCTAGGAGGTGAAGATCCTTGAGGAATACAGTGAGGAGTATGCACGCAGTGTCAACGGAGGTGCTTGTTGATCTGGTTTATATATGATAAGGAGCTTTGCCTAAGCCTAGCCTTGTTCACACACCACAAAGCCAACTGCTTCTGACCTTTCTTAAATCGGACCTGACCTCAAACAGCGTAGGACCAAATGTACAAAGGATTAGAAGGATCCTTCCATATCGCAAACAACAACAACCAACGTTACATAAGTAGTAAGTGTCATTTCGTTTGTTCTTGTAAATGTGCATCTTTAATGTCAAGGTTTCTTTGCTGTCGCTTATTTTTTAAATCCCTGATAAGGACGAGCTTAAAAACAAACAACAAAATAAACCAACACGGAGACCATTTTATGCCAAAAACATGTGACGGAACCAGTTTATTGCAGAGATTATTGATGACTGAATGCACCACAGGTGTACAACCTCACCCCCAGCCCCAGAGCCCAATCCACCTGACTGGGGCCAGGTCAGGCTGCTTCAACCCGCCTTGAACCCCACTGCCTCCACACATACCATCTGGATATGCAAAACAACATCAAATTGACAGTGGCTATTTTGACCAAACAGTGTAGTAATCCCAACACTTGAAACGATCATTTCAAATATGCCTGAGCTAAGTGGCAGTGGCAGACCGTCTGACGGAGCAGGGGTGATCCCGTTAGAGGCTGGGGAGCACTGGCCAAACAGATGGTGTCGCTGATCTCCACGTCAGCCGAGGTCCTGCTCTGACCCACTGACCTACTTTCACTAACCACTCTGTGTAGCATACCTTTGCTGTGCCGTTGTTGTTGTTGACTTTGTTGTCATTGCACATGTTACAGAGCAACGAAATTACCAGTTACATTCCGTCCAAGAAACATTAAAGACAGTGTGGGGAGACAGGACGGAGAGACCGTCAGGCGCTGGTTTGATAAGAAACATGCTGCCCTCTTTAGAAAAGGAAAAATAAAAAGCTAAACAAGAGGGTAACAAGGGAAAAAAAAGTGAATACCTAAACTATGCTCCTCTAAGGGGGGCACAGTGTAGGGATTAGCAAAAAACACCTCAGCACATAAGCAGCATATCAAACACATCAAAAACACATGTGGGAGGCGGTTGTTTTCGTCGTCACTGAAGGGAGGACTTAAGGCACCTGATCCCCCCACTAAACTGTTGTTGCAGGCTACTCTGGTGGTTTTGTACAAGGAGACAAGAGAACATTCAAATGAATGAATGAATGTCAATCTTTGAATACCAATCTTTTCCCCTGAGGTAGGGCTGGGGCTCAGATTTGTTCATTATTTCGTTGTATATATTTTTTTCTATAAATGACAAATATATATATTTATTTAAGTTTGGAATTTATTTGAAGGGTAGCAATGATTAACAAAAGCAAAATAGATAACACATATCTCCCACTCAGCTGTGTGCCTCAGTTTAAGATGTTTATGATAAATGCGTTGTGCTGCTGCTTTTGGTTGTCTTATTAAAAAAAAAAAAAAAAAACAGGGTTAGTTGTTCATTCATTCATTGACGTGAATGAATACAATAAAAAACTCACTAAAACATTATGATTGCCGTGGGACTGTACTGCCCTACAAAGGCAAAGTGCAGTAACTACGTCAACGTTGAAACTGAGAAAAATGCCTTCAAAGTTTTCATACTGGCCGGCCAAACCTGTTGCAGGTACAATAGTGGTGATACTTTCAATGAATACCTTTATAGGAAGGAAAATTGTATAGAAAAAGAAAAGACCAACGATATGACCTTTGACCTCAAAATTGTAGATACTGCACTCTGCCTTTGTATTACCTCGAACAACTAGAGTGCTATTACAAAGGCAAAGTGCAGTATCTACAAGTTAAATGTGTTCTGAAAGTAACTTTTTTGCATTACCTATGCCTTTTTATTTAATTTAATTGGCTTGTGCTTCGTTTATGAAGGTTTTTGAGAGCATTGAAATTGCTTGTAACCTTCAATAATCTATTTTGTCCTTATGTCCGTGTCACATCGCAGCCCTAAACAATTGAAGAGTTTGGTTCCAACACGCTATATCCACAATTTTAATGAATTTTCATGAATCATTTTTTTATATAAAAAGGTTTTAGGTTATATCAGTGAACCTGCAGTTGGGATAGTGTTCTGTAATGTATCTTAACTTTAACAAAACAACAAAAATACTATTTTGTTGATATCACTGGAGATACACACTATAAATATAGATAGCGTTTTGAAATCAAACCCTTCAATTGCATTTTTTTGTCATCAACATTGCCATTATCTTCCCAAATATCCTTAACATTTTACACACAATCAATAGTATTTTGGTTTGTGGATTTTCATTTTAATTAGAAAATTAAGGGGGGGGGGGGGGGCTACTGCATGGTGGCAGCCAGTGGGAAGCTTAGATAAGTGATTCACTGGAACTCTTGGATGCATAAGTGGGGCATACAAATACCATGTCACCATCAAGCACCTTGTCAGCATACCACACGACAAAGAGAAACTGATCATCTGGGTTCTAAAAAAAGAAATTCCTGGAAGACAGCTGTGGTTTTTTGGGCTTATGTCTCAGGAAGTAGTCGTAGAAAGAACCGCTAAACCACTTCCTGCTGGGATACGCTGATGTATGCTCTGGCCTCAAGGCGATACGAACAGTGGGTAGAAATACTGCGATCGAGGAAGATAGCTTTAGATTCAATCAATGCAAGGCAACTTTATTTATATAGAACTTTTCATATACAAGGCAGACTCAAAGTCGCATAGAAACATTGTCACACAATAAAAATAAATGTAAAGTTAAAAAAGCATTTCAGAAATGCAAAGTACTTAAGATCAGATCAACAGTCTCTCTGGTACCCATTTCGAGACACCAACCCGACCTAAAGGAACTTGGTCCTTCTCTGGGACTCCAACCCAGATTCTAGGACTCTAACCCAGACAGAACTCGGGTCTCAAACCCTTATCCATCCAACAGTCTCTCTGGTATCAGATCATCATTAAAAAAGCATTTTAGTAATAAAATTGCAAATAAAGGCAAAGGTTAATTTTTTTTTAGAAAGTGCAATGTATTTAAGATTTGGCAGAAAGCTAAAGCTAAAGCACTACATGTGGAACATGCTTTCTGCATTATTTCACAAATGAACGTCCGCCAAATAATGGTAAAGTACAACTGATGTAGTTGGCCATTTATATTGTATTAAATTATTGAATATTGTATCATCATTCGATGTGGTCAACCACGGACATCGTCGGTCGGTGACTTTTAACTTTAGCAAAGATATTGTCGACCTGTGAGCTGTTGAAATTAATGAGTCTAAGAAAAAAAGAGTATGAATTGAATGACAAATGCATCCCACACTTGGCTATCACATAAAATATCACACAGGTGGGATTCGAACCCGCTGCGGCTACATGCTGCGCTAGCTTTCGGGTGACAGCGGTGGGGCCAAGATCGCAGAATCAAGCACAACACGCAAAAAGATCGGATAGGTTGATATGAAAAAAAAGAGGGCAGGGAACAGTGTAACAGGCTTCAGTCAGTGTGAAGAATAACGCTGCATCTCATTAGGCATACCAGGCAATTGCCTGGGGCCCCGCAATTGCTTGGGGCCCCGGGCCACTACTAGGGGGCCCCCTAGAGCCAAAAAATAAATAAATAAAAATAATCGCTCCATACCCCCCCCCCCGTCAACAATCGCTCCATACCCCCCCCCCCCCCCCCCCAGCAGCATGCCCAATGTCCATGTGCCCCACGTCTTCCTTCATCTGGCCCTTTAACGACACATACACACATACACAAACACACACAGACCCATAGAAACACACACACACACTAACATATGTAAACAGACATAAACACAAATAATCATTGTTCATGAATCTATGAACACATACACACACACACACACGTACAAACACATACACAGACATAAACACACCCAAACCCACAAACGAATATGTACATAAACACACACAGCCAAACAAACACATACACACACACACAAATCGTTCATCATGAATCTATACACACACACACACACACACACACACACACACACACACACACACACACACATATGTACAAAGACATAAACGCACACACACACATCATTCACTAATATATAAACCCACACACATAAAAGCACATACACACACGTACACAGACAAATGCCCACACACATACACACACACACACACACACACACACACATACACACACACATCGTTCATGAATCCAAACACACAGCAGGTCCGTGCCCAGGTGAGAAGCAGCAGGTAACATCAGTGTCTCTCTGTGGTTCTAATCTGACGCTGCTGAGCGTCAGATTAGAGGGGGCCGCTTGGGTCTGGGGGGTCCTCACAGTCCTGACGTTGTGGAGGACCAGCTGTTAGGGGGACGTTTGAATACCTGTGGACCCATGGACGTACCTGTAGTGCATCGGGTTGTTGAGCAGCAGCTGTTGGTGCTCTGAGGGGTCAACCCGTTCAGTGGGATTGCAACACTTTGAGATTGATTTAAAAGCTCCGCTGTACTCCGAATTATTCATTTTATTGGGCTTCTGGAAGGTTCAGCATAAACCATGAAAGGGCTTTTGAGATCTTCCTTTGGGTTAAGCAGGTTGTACAAATATTTACTCTCTAATGTAAAATGTGTTTTCAATGTTGATCGATGGTACATTGTTTTACTACAATATTTTATATATTTTCAACATCGTTATAAAGGAATTTGATATCATTTTTTATTTTGCCATGCCTGACATGGAACGTGATTTAAAGCAGATTTAATAACATAATCATAAATTATGTGTTCTATGGGAAAGGGTAAAGATGTTGTGAATGACTTCAAACTGAAGATCTTTGTGTTCTGTTGGGAACAACAAGTCAACATGTTCAGTTTTTGAAGTACCTGTTTATGATTTGTAATTGCTCAGTGGATCAACCGAACGTTCTCGTGTGTTCAGAGGATTCTTCCCATTCCCACTTCCACATTTTTTTTTATAAATATGATAAAAAATAATAAAATACTTGTTCACAAAACAAATTGTTATTAAACTTGTGACAATTTCCATTAAATACCGTTTTTTGCTGCATTTATTTTGTTCACTAAACCGGTAAGAGCGTTATTATTATTATGACAGGTGCGCGTTAATTGCGACCCGGCCGGCGGCCGCCGTCGTGTGCAAAATGCGCGCACCCATGTATATAGTATATCTATGGCGCGCACGGCAGCGACATCGAATTTCTTCGGCCGCAACAATTAAGCGTTCAGCAATGGATATCCGAAAATGGGAGAGAAAGAACACCGCAGAAGAATCAACTACAGGTATTAACCAGAGCAGGGAGGAGGATGGATCCTGTGCCCCCTGGTGGATCAAGTGTGTCACTGTCTTGGAACCTCCTACAGTCTCCACTCTCCAGCTTGTTGTTCGTTCATGAAAACTGGAAAACATGAGACAGTTTGAGAAAATGGCTGCTGACAGCTGGTGTCTGCACAAGTTACAATTTGAATGACATTGTAAAATCATTTGTTCTCACAAAGCTATGTCAACAACAGCTTATTTTATTAATGTATTAAATGTATTATGTTCATAAGAACCCATATTTGCCAGTTGTGTTTTGATTGTATTTATTTACAATCTTGTGAACTTTAAGAATCTTGTGAACTTTAAGAATTTAAGAATGTATTACTGATTACTTTTTGTGAAAATAACATTACTTATCTGGTTTTATCTGTCAGTTTTGGGCAGCAGAATAAGTACCTATTGACATTAAGTGGTTCACATACAGGTGCATCTCATAATATTAGAATATCAGGGAAAAGCTCTTAAGACATTAAGTCATATATTGCAAGCATTATCTTGTGAATGTAAAATTATTTTGTGACATTTAGTGGTTCACTTATATAATGTTTTATTTTTTAAGTTACAATTTGGATGAAAATGCTAAATTATTTTTTCCCACAAGGCTACAGTGCTGCTTGAAAGTACGTGAACCTCTTGAGCCTTTTCGAATTTAATTTAATTTAACCATTATTAATTCATTTTTATCAATACCAGTATTTTTTTTATATGAAATAACAGATGTGTGTTTATAAATTCCAAATTTTTATTTTCCTGAAAATCAATTGTTAAAATTAATTATTTGCCAACTTTTGTGTGTGCAAAAGTAAGTGAACCCTGAGCTGCATTGCTTAAATCGAGCAGGTAAACACAATCAGGTGGGACAAATGCAGTGATGAAATGGACCAATGTAATGAGAGATCTTTAGGGAAGAAATTGGGCAGCACTAGATAAAACAGATCAATCCAGGTAGGTTTAGGCTCACCAAAGTGAGCCCATTCAGGTTAATCACTTCCCACCTGATTGTGTTTACCTGCTCGATTTAAGCAATGCAGCTCAGGGTTTACTAACTTTTGCACACAAGTAAGCAAATAATTGTTTTATTTGAATCTTTAACTACACAATTGATTTCTGGAGATTTTTTTTTTTAATTGATAAACACACACCTGTTATTTAATGTAAAACATACTGAAATTGATAAAAAATGAATTGATAAAGGTTAAATAAAATTCCAATTAGGCTCATGAGGTTGACCTACTTTCTAGCAGCACTGTGTGTCAACAACAGCTTATTTTAGTTATGTATTATGTTCATAAGAACCCATATTTGCCAGTTATGTTTTGATAGTATTTATTTACAATCGTGTTACCTTTAAGAGGCACAATTACTGATTACTTTTTGTGAAAGTAACATTACTAATTGGGTTTTATTATTAAATGCAAGACAGAGAAAGGCAGTGCAAGAAGCCATGACATTTAGTGGTTATTTTTAAGTTACAATGTGAACGACAATGTACAATTATTTGCTATGTCAAATATCCTGCTACAATTCATTTTAAAAATCGTTATTTTTGCATTGCAGTCACATGTTTTTCTTTTCAGTGTAGAATTCTGTTCTTTTTTACACCTTACACATCACACATATCAAAAACCTATCTTATATCCAAAGCTTGGATATCAATAAGCTAATGTTGCAGCTGAAATGTTCTCCACATCACAAGACATGATGTGATGCTATCTTTTAAGCACAGTAAATGTTTTTCTCTCCAACGTGTCGGTAGAACTACCCAGAAGTGCTTTTCTATCTACTGGTAGAAAGGCCTGTGTAAAAAGCGAAGTCTGAACTGAAGCTGGGTAGCTGGTTTTAGTATAGTGCTGGTGCACCCCCTGTAATCTCAGATGCACCCCAAGGCATTCTGTTCTGGAACCGGGCCTGCTCCTTCAGGTAGTCACTCCTTCACCTGGGAAAATTCTGTACGTGACGTCAGCTGCATGTGTTCGGCAACAGGGAATATGAGTGTGATTGCAAAAAAACAAAGTGCTTCACCAGAAGAGGTGGAGTGGCACAGTCCAGAGGTTGTGGGGAAACGGTGTGCCCTGGTGTACGACCACACCATCTACCCAGGGATCATCCAAGAGAGGTGAGACCCACTGCCAGGGTAAATATATGCATAGAGTGGGGGAAAACCGTTTTTCTGGCCGTTGAGGGAAGATCTCCATTGGTATCCCTAATTGGAGGATGTGCTGACCCTCATTCCTCCCCCAGAGAACGTTACCTCATGCCACACATGGCCATCGCAGGGGAGGTAAGGGATACTCTGGCCAGCCACGAAAATCAAATCTGAACATTTTAACATCATCTTTTTAAAATATTGATCAGTTCATGACTATTTTTTATATGCTCATTCATTTCAATGCCAGGTTGTCGGCCTACTGTAATATGACATTTTTTTTATGTTTGTCCATTGAATATTTGATTAGATCCAGTTTGTGGTCTTGTTGACATGTTTATTTTTTTTATCATTCCTACTCATCCTGTTGATCCTTCATCTAAACGATATATCAAATATTATTAAACAACATTCCTGTGGTCCTGAGTATTTATTTGTCCCATTTATGTCATGATCTACGATCAAAAGTAATGTATCCATTCAACTGTTACTTAGCACAACCCTGTTACTCTAATTAAAACCCTGTTACCATATAAATTCTATTAAAATAATCTTAAATTATTTTCCCAGCTCACAAGGGTTTAACCTATTGTCCTTTTAATAGTTTGAATGACTATATGCATAATATATTTGAGAAAATATTTGAAAATAAATACTGAAATTAGTAAAAGAAAACGTGTGAAAAGTTGGGTAAGATAGATTTCAAAAGTTGCTTAAATTAATTTAAGTCAAGTCTTATCTGAAATTAAATGAGTATCGGGCTGTATGTAGTGATGTATCGGGCTGTTGCTCTCCATCACGATAAAGTTGAGGGTGTTTGTGTGTTTGGAGACGGAGATAGAGTGCGAGGTCATTGACAGGGAGATTTAGTTATCTTGTGGCTTTCATATCGTGAAAGAGAAACTATGCATACGCTTACTTTTTTAATATAACGCAGAAAATGTGTTAGTTAAGGTGGTGGGGTTTGCTGTCAGAAGGGGGGGGGGGCTATTAAAGAACAATGTCAAAATAATATATGACGTACCGCGGTACACCTCTGTAACCGCACCAAAGTGCCTGTACCGTGAGGGTTCGGAACAAATACGTATACCGTTACACCCCTAATGACTAGGCTACTTAAACTTTTTTTTTTTGCGTTTTTTGATCACACTTTAGTTTTCAACCTATTGTTTGTCACGAAGAGAGTGACATTTTGCCATGCTTTCGGATGCTTCGAGGTGTTTCCATCACAGTCATAAGTGCTTACGGATTTGGTGTAGTAGGCAGGCTAGTCCATCGGCTGACGTAGCCAGGGTTTGAAACATAGTGAGGTCCACAGATTAATTATTTTTCGACCGCAGATTTCTTTATACAGTTGTTTATGGTTTCCAATTATATTTTTAGCTCTAAAAAGTACTTAGGTAAGGTCCGGACCTCACTCACCTCATTGCTGGCTACGGGCATTGGCTGGGTTCAACATTAATCAAATGGCCTGCGCTACTGTAGATCTGTCCTAAGTCAATGGTGCAACAGTTGCTGTAGACCGCGTCAAACGCCGTTAGGGGCCAATGAAGAAAGGCGATTATTTGAGTTAAAGCCAAAAATCACAAATTCCCTTTGTAAAACCGTGTGAGCTAGGCATCAGCAATGCCTTGGACGACAATCCTTTTCAGTCGCTTGGGCCTATACCTTTATATTTGACTGATGCGTACTATTAACATAATAATTAACTAACTGAAGGATTTGAAAATACTGGTCTAAAATGTATCCTACTACTGTTGAAGAGCAAATGAACAAGTGTCCGCCCAGCTAGGGATTTACTTACAACTGCCATAACGTAATGCAACAACTTTCCACACCTTTATTTGGATATTTTTATTATTATTTATTGTTTTCTGTTCCTTTGTCAACCTTAAGTCTTAAAGGGCCTGATGAAAGCACTATACAATTTAAGTTTATCATTGTGAAAATGATTATAATGATATGCATAATATTTTCATGGTAATATTTTAATTATTATGATTAATATGCTTGTTATTATTATGATATGTTCAAAGTTCAAAAAGCTTTATTTGTCCAACATGTTGCCATATTAGAAAAGCCTTTGATTGAAGGCAGTTTGTTCTCCCTAATTGTGTGTATGTGGTGCTTGTGTAAGAAGTAGTTTGTGTTTGTGTACTGCCTTGCAGTAGAGTACTCTAAGCATTTTGCATGGAGATTTTTTTGCCAGAGGCACTCTGCATCTTCTGCCTAACAGAAGTAGCTCAAAACAGCCCTGGAGAGGGGGGGAGGGATCCAGGAGAACGGAATTGGTTTTCCTTTCCTTATCTTCCTTTTGATTATGATTAATAGGCTTATGATTGATATGTTTATCATTGTTCAAACAACACAAAATGGTCTGCCTAAGATACACACCACATCGCGATGTTTTGTTTGTGCCGACTGATCAACCAAATGAAGTGAGCCCTTTGTGTGTGTGTGTGTGTGTGTGTGTGTGTGTGTGTGTGTGCGTGCGTGTGTGTGTGTGTGTGTGTGTGTGTGTGTGTGTGTGTGTGTGTGTGTGTGTGTGTGTGTGTGTGTGTGTGTGTGTGTGTATAATGTGAAGCAGTGGCTTCTGATTATGTCGCAACCCGTGACCCCTAGTAAAATGTATATACGTTTACAACCCCTATAAACATGTGTTGTTTAGTTTTTGTGGAGTTATGGTCAAAGTACGTCAGTAGGGTCATACAGTGGTAAGACACTGGGCTTGTTTCGGTTATCATTTCTTTGTATTGTACCTATGCACATGGCTCCATCCCACTCACTATCCCCAGCTTGCTCTTTGCCCTGATGTCATAAATCCCACAGGTTTCCATCCCTTGTCTGTCTTCTTCTTGTTATGTATGGATCGATAGAAAGATAGGAAGGTGATTCTGCATAAACGTTTGTTTAGCACATACTGATAAGCCCCTACTCATATGGCGAAGTGTTTCTATTTGGCCTATTGAGAGCTCCAAATACAGGGCTATGGGTATGAGTACAACACATCACTTTTAATGTCAATTTTATCCCATCTTTACTCCTACTTCCGGCAGCGTGGGCAGACGATTTCAATGCCTGTGCCAAAGAGCATTGAAGAAGGACTTCAAAAGGTTCGTATGCTGAGTGCTTTCCTCGCATTACGACATCCACATCCACACGGGCCACCACCACACTCTACCTACATGTATGGATCCAATCATAACCAAACATCTTGCAAAAAGATTTTGCTTTAAAATAAAACTAATACTGTATATATACTGCAAATAGATTTTGCATAAATATACAGATTACCTGTCGTTGATGGCTTCACGTGCCACACTAAAATTTGAACGGATCAATTCTATGGTCTGACAAGAGGTTCATAATATTTTATCTATTTTATATCGCAACTAAGGCACTGAAATATGAAACGGATGTATAAATGATTAGTTAGTGATAAATTAAACTGCTGGTGGAGACGTCACCTTTCGCTACATATTTGTGATCGCTTATTGGAAGCTGAGGATTATCCGATTCTGTTGCCCAACTCGTCATAGTCGGGCCGGTCTAACACAGAGCTGTGGGCTGGGAAAACAGGGAGGCTGTACAACAAAATAACCACTTTTAAGGATTATAGGGCTTAAAAGCTAATAATTAGCATGTGTATATATAGTTGAAAAATATACATACACTTATTTCATATGAATTCTAACGCCATGACTGACAACAAACCATCCCAATGATGCCACGCAAAATAACGGCATGCTGTCTTACTTCTCATTGTATGCTAGTGCCAATGACAACCCTTGTTTAAATGCCAATACTATTCAAACTAGCTGGTTAATTGTTCAAGATGTTTGTGATGGAAATCATAATTCCATAAATGTTTACTGCATGACAAAAACTTGAGGATTGAGGTCAGACCGTAAGAAACACAAAGCTTAAAATGCCATTTCAGATTAGCCCATGGGAGAAGGCTTGCAAGCGTAGAGGTTGAGTGCAAACAGTTGGGGGTTATCCAATTATGTTTTTCTGCAGATGGCAATGTTATACTATGATGAATTATTAGTAAAGAAACCAGCCAAAGCAAGGCATCTTTTGAAACTATCCAACCGGAAAAAAATTCTACCCTACCCTCAGTCCTCGCTCCAAAGCAACACAGCGTGAACATTTGTCGATCATGTGCTTGTGACCTTGATTCCACTACTGGGTAAAAACCCATTAAGAAACCTTGACCTTCCCTTTTTATGTGTTGAAAAATTATAATAAACACACACACACACACACACACACACACACACACACCATGTTCCATCTTTGTTTGTCATATCTGGTACTAGCCTATATAATGAAGTTTACTTCGAAAAAAATAATCCCTCATTTTTATTTATCAACCTCGTTCCATGAAATAATCTATATTTTCAGGTTTAAAAGCCCTTAAAAAAAGTGTAAAGTGAAATTTACATTTTTATATATTTAAACAATCACCTGTTAAAATTGACCTGGGAACACTTTTTTTGCACACGACAAACAGACGGCGCAGCGGTAGCCAGGTAGGTAGTAGTGCAGGGGTCACAAACTCCTTTTGAACCCGCTTCTTCAGTTGTACTGAGTCTTACAAAGGGCTACTTGACTCGCCGGCCTTCTCTGCCCTTAGGGCACTGCCAGGTGTGTAGTTATCCTGGCAGCTATTGAGACAGGTAATGAAACGTCGCACCACATTGAGCCGCTTGGCCGTCGCATCAGTCGCCCCGGCAAACAAGACGTACACACTTCTCCTACTAAATAGTAAAAAATAACCCTTCCTCCAAATCATTGTGAAAACTATGAAAAAAAACGTTTCTTTCTCTTTTCCGCCATGTTTTTCTTTATTTTGTTGGTAAACCCTGCTGCTAGCTCCAGATTTACGTTGTGCTCACTAGCTTGTCGCAGCAAAGAGGGCGCACCGGGGCGCACCATATTGAACTTTCCAGAGAAGGTTAGAGTTCGTAAAACATTTGTTTCTTAATGTTATATTAAATATTGTCATTGCCATAAAATCGACATCAATGCAAGTGTTATTGATTTAAAAAGAACAACACAATTAATATTTAAAAAAAATGCTATTTTTAGAACATGCCCTGCATGGTCCTGGCGCTAGTAGAGTGACAGGCCACCCGTCCAATCATATCATTCAGGCCGAAATAAATGCTCGGACGGGATTGGATTAATAGACCTGCGACAGCCAATGATACAAGATATGTTTTTATGTAGGAGCATTGATTTATTGAACGCTGTCACGATGTAGAGGGAATTTGAACAAATAGGACAAAAATAAACGACCTACCCTCCCTTCATAGGATAATGACTTAATATGTTAATATTAGCACTTAAAATTAGACAATAACGTTTCAAGGGTGTGAAGTCAATAACGTTTCAAGGGTGTGAATTATTAACAAGAGTACTCAGACTTTAAACAGTTACAAATCAATGCGCTACAATTCCGACATTAAACAAGAAAAATATATATGCACCGTGGAAGAATATTTTAATTTCAGCAGATTAAAGTCAGTAAAAAACAACAGCGGTATGAATGAAAGTAACTATTATCTAATCATTGTTCGTAAGCGGAATAGTGTACAAATGCAACCCATAAAATCATCGAAAAATACCAAAAGTACACCTCTACTATGAAGACGTACAGTAAAACTATTACATGGGGAATATGTACAGTTGAGGAGGAAATAAAGTGACTTCAATGGTCATGGAACATTTTGCCTCTGGAGTGTGTATACATATATATATATATATATATATATATATATATATATATATGTATATATGTATATATGTATGTATATATAGTTACATAGACGTATATATGAGACTCTCCGTTAAGGTACATTCAACACCAGGATGGGATCAGACCTCAGATGCTCTTTAACATAAAGAGACCTGAAATGCTGAAATGCCCAAACCTAAAAATTCACACAAACCTTCTTTGGCACCTACTGATCCGATACAGATATATATATATACATAGATATAGGTATAGATATAGAAAAAGATACATAGGGCGAGATAGGGGGTGAGAGGGGGGCAAGAGAGAGACAGAGAGACAGGGAGAGAGTGAGAGAGAGAGACAGATACAAAGATAGAGAGAGATTGAGATTGAGGCGAGAAAAGAGAAAGCAAGAGAGAGGGAGCGAAAGACAGAAATATAGTATGGGAGAGAGAGGAGATACAGAGAGAGGGAGAGAGAGAGTTTGGAAAGGCAATATCTCTCCACTTGGCTGGTACACAGCGGACCTCCCGGCCGGGTGGGGGCGAGGGACGAGGTTATTCTTGGGAACAGTGTTCTGACGGTGGAACAACCCACGCATCAGGCTCCCTCAGAGCAATTTGGGACGGTTCCGGTGTCGCGGGTCGGGCCTTGCGCCTGCAGTATGTATAGAGTGCACTCAGTGGGATGCAACTTATGGTGGAGACCAGGAGCAGACCGATGAAGACCTGGCCATAGACAGGATACTCCATCACCACTGAACGCCCCTGCAGGAAGAACATACATGGTTATGTCTGGCTCTGCTGCCATCAGTGAGAGGACTAAGGCCAATCCCATTTCTACCCCTTACCCCTTGTTTTGAAGGGGTAAGGGGAAGGGGTAAGGGGAAGGGGGAAGGGGGAAGGGGAAGGTGTAAGGGTTAGAAATGGGATTGGGCCTAACCCCTTCAAAACAAGGGGGAGGGGTAAGGGGGAGGGTAAGGGGAAGGGGTAAGGGGTAGAAATGGGATTGGGCCCAAATCAACAGGGATCTCAGGAGACTTTTTGTCTACTCAGGTGGAGGCAACACTGCTTCCACTATGGAGAGAAACTAGAGGACAGAAGGCCTCACCAGGTCTTTGTCCCAGGCTTTGTAGGTGGGCGTTCCTCCCTGGATGTAACCGACGATGTAGAAGATAAACAGACACAAGAGCAGCGCAGGACTGACTGCGACCAAGAGGACTTTCCATAACCAGCTCGGTTTACGGCCCAGCATGTCCTCTACGTCCTTTTCGAACCTGGAGATCGAGAACGTAAGATCACAACTCGCAAACGCCAACCGTGTGTGGGCCTGGTTGACTCAGGTTGTGCACACATTTGAATAGGAACTAAAGAAGTCCTTTTGACCATTTCAGACACCAAGTTTTCAGTCGTTTTAGTGTCACAGTGGGGACACTACCAGGGTGATCGCGCTCAGACCTCACAGAACACACCTCGTTATCCCGTACACGTAACTGACGATGATGACCTCCACGAGGACGATGAAGAAGAGGGAGAAGCTGGCTGCGTAGTCGTTGAACATGGTGAACCAGTAGTTTCCCTGGCGTGTGGTGAAGCTCAGCCCCACCAGGAGACAGAACACGCAAACCAGGGCTGCAAGACGACGCATAGTATATCAATATTGATCACTGATAAAGCAGTGGTAGGGTTAACATTGATGAACACATCTGATTTGTTGACTTACACGCAACACTGATATCAGGGCTAAGAAACCTCAAAAAGCTTAACTAACCCTTAACTAAATCCAAACCTATGCGTAAACAACACCTATATTTGATTCAACTAAGATCACATCCTATTTTTTTCATTCCTCAATCTATTAATCTGCAGTCTTATTATTGGAAATAATGCTTTAGTCCAATGACACATAGACATAGAGCTGGGCTCAAGGATTTCTGCAGGTCGACTACAGACATTAAAGTTGGATGGCAGTAGCGTCTAGACAACAGGGCTATCCCGCTGCCCTCACAGACTTGAGGCCTGAAGAAAAGCCAGAGCCTGAGCACAGACGATGGCGTCGAGTACCTCAACTTCCATTCCACACTCGTGTGAATCACTGAGCACTTCTACTTTGCCGGCGGAGCTGAAAGTGAGTTGCGGAAGCAGAGTGCATTTTATCTCGGCATGGGGTCTATTAATTCTGCCCCGCACCTGGTGTTTTCTAAGCAAATTAAAATTGCGCAGATGAGTGCGTCCGCGTCAAATAGAATATGCTTCCGTTGTGAGGAAAGTTCAGCGCTCTCCGCTTGAGGCCTGGGGTGAGGCGAGGCTTACCGCTGAGAGCCTCGATGCTGATGTTTCGAGACACGACCTTGAAGTCTCTCAGAGGGGTGATGATGGCGGTGACATTGCCCAGCATGCTGCCCATGCCAATGGTGAGCAACATGAAGAAGTAGAGCACAGACCACAGCTGGGGGAGAGGCATGTTCTTTATACCCTCGCTGTACACTATGAAGGCCAGGCCGGCCCCCTCCACGGCCTGGAACGAGAGGCGGAGAGAGGGAGACAGAGAGAGAGAGGGGGGGGGGGGGGAGAGAGAGAGAGAGTGAGAGAGAGAGAGTGAAAGAGAGAGTGAGAGAGAGAGAGGGAGAGAGGGGAGAGAGGGGAGAGAGAGAGAGAGAGAGAGAGAGAGAGAGAGAGGGGGGGGGGGGGGGAGAGAGAGAGAGAGTGAGAGAGAGAGAGAGAGAGAGAGAGAGAGAGAGAGAGAGAGAGAGAGAGAGAGAGAGAGAGAGAGAGAGAGAGAGAGAGAGAGAGAGAGGGGGGGGGGGGGGGGGGAGGGGAAGAGAGAGAGAGAGAGAGAGGGGGGGGGGGGGAAGAGAGAGAGAGAGAGAGAGAGAGAGAGAGAGAGAGAGAGAGGGGGGGGGGGGGGAGGGGGGAAGAGAGAGAGAGAGGGGGGGGGGGGGGGGAAGAGAGAGAGAGAGAGAGAGAGAGAGAGAGAGAGAGAGAGAGAGAGAGAGAGAGAGAGAGAGAGAGAGAGATAGAGAATAACAATGTGAACCAAAACAGTAAGAGTACGATCAGTTGATTATTAAGGATTGTATTCAATGTTTGAAAGTAAAAATGACTAAATAAAAGTGATTTAGTGACTGCTCAACATATCAGCCATTTTCACGGCTGCCAACTTGACTTTCATACAAATAAAGTTGAATATGGAGTTTGCTTGCACAAACAAGATAGATGATTGATCGAAAGATCAGGATTTTCGTGGTAGCAGCTGCCATGCCTCTATCAAATGAGTAGCATGAAAGATAAACCTACACACTGTCAGAGGAGATAGTAAAGAAAGTGGGGAAATAAGGGGAGGAGAGGTTTTATGGGTTGGGCGACTCCAACTATCATAAATAAATGCAATTCTGTACCACCGCAATAGGAAACAATTGTGGTGTATGCATAATTGTGTGTTGCATAACACATAAACACAATAATCGCAAAGGCAGGATGAAGGGAGGTGGTCCTAATTCAAACTGTCAATGTCCTGACGTAATCACCTCACCTGATATATCGACTGAAAAACTGACCCTTCATCCCCCAGCCAGTCATTCTCCCTTTGTTCCCACGAGACAAAAATACAAACTACAAGCGGTGCTTCTGAGTATTATCATTGCAACACGTTGCGACTAACGTACGTTTCCCAATTCAGCCTCCAGGTCGCACTCCTCCAAAACGCCCGACAAGTCGGCAAACTGCTCCGGGTACGTGCTGTTCAGCGTCTCCAGCCACCCGCCAACGTTGTCCAGAGTGATGTGCTCCTCCGCCATGTCGAAGGTATTCAGCAGCAGCATCCGCGTCCTGGAAGCCGGAGAAACGAGCGTCTCGATGTCATTTAACCGAATGACAATCCATCACCTCCGACATTTCCCATGATGGAGGCGCCTGTCTCCCGTTGGGGAGCTATATTACGAGTTTTTATGTGTGTGTGTGTGTGTGTGTCTGTGTGTCTGTGTGTGTGTGTGTGTGCGTGCGTGCGTGCGTGCGTGCGTGCGTGCGTGCGTGCGTGCGTGCGTGCGTGCGTGCGTGCGTGTGTGTGTGTGTGTCACCCCCATAAAATCGGTTACGCTTACGCTATGATTCACGTTTTGATGAACTCCTCTGAAATAGCTGAGGCCCGTTGAAACCATCGCGTTCAGAGTTATAAAATGTATAGATAGCTGATATGAAAGAGTTTATGGCAGTGGGTTCATACTGTATGACCAAGCGTTCATTGAGAAGAACATAACAAGAAAACACTGCATCCGATTCAATGATAAACAGCTGCCCGCACGCACACAAACACCATTTCACGTAATGATTCACCTTTCCAAGCAGCTCTCATAGTTGACGGTAGCCTTGAAGCCGTATATAGCAAAGGTGACTATACAGGCAAAAATGGACGTCCCACTGTTGATCATTGACACGACAATGGCCTGCCGCTCAAAGTTGTTGTTGTATTCATTGTAGCTGGCGAAGGCTATGAGAGAGCCGAAGCCCAGACCCAGGGAGTAGAAGATCTGAGTGGCGGCGTTGACCCAGGTTCTGGGGTCGGCAAGCTGCTCCATCTGACATCAGACAGGAGACAACGCGCACGCACACACACACGCACGCACACACACACACACACACACACACACACACACACACACACACACACACACACACAGATTCTTCACCCATGGGGAAAATGACTCGTAATCCTCATCAAGGTGAATGGAAGAATACCTATTTGTTAAAGGTGCTGTCCTACCGACCGCACCTATAAATATTAGTGCTGTCAAGCGATTAAAATATTTAATCGCGATTAATCGCATTAATGAGGTAGTTAACTCACAATTTTTTTTCGATGCAAAATATCCCTTGATTTCTTTGTCCCATTAATTTTTCGAATATTAATGGTCTTATCAACACGGAGAAGTGCATCGGCTTGCCTTGTGCAAATGTTTTTTTATTGATAACAACATTGGCATATACTGATCAAAACAGGATACAAAAAAAAAGCCTGATGAACATACAAACATACTTCTTTGTTTTGAGCCAAAGGATTTTCTTTTAATTTAAAAAAAATTAAAATTAAATTACGTTAATCGCACGATAAAAAAATTAACGCCGTTAAAATTGGTTTGCGTCAACGCCGTTAATAACGCGTTTAACTGACAGCACTGATAAATATATATTGATGATCAACGATCAGCAACAACAGCCACAACAACAGAGCCGCCCCTGGGATGGGCAACGTACCTTGGGGGTGAACATGAATTTGATACCGTTGGCAGATCCATGCAGGGTGAGCCCTCGGATCAGGTAGATGAAGAGGACGACGTATGGAAATGTGGCAGTAAAGTAGACCACCTTCAAAAAGTAAGATGTAAGCATTACACAACATAACATACATGACTTGTCAGCACATATTAGTCAACATTGATATCTTTGTAGCCATTGGTGACCTTACCAAGAATCCGTTTTAGCTAAGTCTATCCAAGTAAGTTATTCAACAAAAGGAATATGTTGAATAAGTTAATAGCATGCTCCATTTGGCACGGAATGTGCTTTTGAAAGTGCTTGAGCCATTAGTGCCCAGCTCTGTTTACCCAAGCCTTAAATATCCCTTGAGGTCGTGATCTGAAAACAGTGTGTCTAAACCGACTGCAAGGGCTGAGAGATGTATTGTACAATTTGTCCACATTCATTCGAGATTGAAAAGAGATTTGTTATCAAATCACGTGCTGATTGTATGGCACATTTACATTTAGGGCATTTAGCAGAAGCTTTCATCCAAAGCGTTTAGACAATGTACTTACTTACAGTAAGTCGATTTGTCATAAGAAGGTGACACAATATATGGCTGTCGGTACAGTAAGGATGTTCATAGAACCAAGTGCAAAGCATTAACAATCCCTACGTCAGCTCATTGTCCATAATCATCAGAGATGGCTAGCCTAGGATACGATGCTACACAACTAAGTACTATAATTAAGTAACATACAATAAGTGCGTACATTAAGTGCCAGGGGGGGGGGGCAGCTATGCAGAGTCTAGGTGAACTCTGAACAGGTGAGTCTTGAGTCTGTGTAAGATGTGTAAGCGTCAACTGCAGTTTTGTTTCCGACCAAAGTTCAAAATTGCAATTTATTATGTGGTCAAATGTCTAGATACCGTATAGATTCTAACCCGCCTATTAGTCATTTATTATTCATAGATACTTCCGCCTCGTGCGCGGGGATGAACGCCCACGCCACCCCGACCCAAGAGACAGAGAGACCCACGGAGGTCGCCCCCACCTTTCCCGTGGACTTGACTCCGCGGAGGATGAAGAGGAAGGTGAAGGCCCAGGCCAGCAGCAGGCAGAGCACCTGACCCAGGTGCATCCCGCCCGTCTCGTCGATGGACGAGGAGATGTTCAGGGTCTGCCGGTAGAAGAAGTACTGGGTGGGCGTGGCCCGTTCGCACTCCTCGTCCGGGCCCGTCATGTTGGCGTTCAGCGGGCACTCTGCCCAGGGCAGAACGGACTGGGGGTGGACGAGAGAACACTAGTTTGACATTTATATATTACATACATACATATAGATATTAATGGTATATTATGTGTTATTATATTTCGGTATTGCTGCTGGTGTGTTTAACTGTTTACATTGGCAATTGTAATTGATTATATCTATTATTTATGGATCGGTAAGATATAACGTGGGCTCACGGGAAAACCCATGGCTGCTGTTTTACACTTATATATTTGATGTACAGTATATATATACGTTAATGATATGTTATGTCTTATATTTTGGTATTGCTGCTGTTGTGTTTTTCACTGTTCTTGTTGGCCATTATAATTGATATTGATTGGTAAGGTATGGCGTGGGCTCACCTGAAAGGAATTGAAGAGGTACCAGAAACTCCAGGCGTTGAGGATGTTGTAATACAGACACAGATACAGGGAAGTCAGGACACTGGCAATGCCTGTCATAAGAAAAGGATATAAGGTGGTTTAGTCTTTGAGTTTACATTTGTGTAACTTTATTTTTGTATATTATATTATTAGTGTCAATGAAACACCAAAAGACAATACTAATATGAATATTAATAGTGTCAATAAAACCACAATATCCCCTACTAATATGAATATTAATTGTGTCAATAAAACCTAATATCCAATATGAGTATTAAAAGAGTCAATAAAACCCCAATCAATATACTAATAATATTAACGCAATCAGTTTACCCAATCAAATGATTTGTGTCATTAGACATTATTAAACTGGTATATATACTTTTTTTTTTTTTTAAAGGGAATTGAAAAAAAAGGTACATCTGACTTCTTGACTCACCAATGCCGCCTAGATAGGGGCTAATGGCAGACCACGCCCCGATGCTGCCAAGACGCATCTTCTGGCCTATAGCGAGCTCCATGTAGAATAGAGGCACACCCTCCAGGACCAGCATGATCAGATATGGGATCAAAAAGCCACCTGAAACGCGTAAATACAAGTTATACAGGCCTTCGAAAAAATATTTGTTCGCTTACAAACCCTTACCAAAATATGGGAGACACACACACGCAAAAGCAAACGCACAAAAGCGAGCACACACACACACACGCGCGCGCGCGCGCACACACACACACACACACACACACACACACACGCACACACACACACTCGTAATATAATATCGGAAATGTAACGTCATCTGATAATCTCAAATCACAACACTGTTAACTTCAATCACACCTGTTATTATTAGCATTCAGTATTAGGTCCTACATTAATATTACAAAAGTATCGTATATGCTATTATATTAGGCCTATTGAAGTAGCAGACAATGTGATGAAACTGCATCAATACTTTACTTTTGCTAAAGATAAAAAATATAGGCCTATATGGTTATTAGCCCAATAAATATGCATAGGATACGCATCCACCTGATAAATACCACCTCAAGGAAAACGTTTTATTCAGATAGACCCCGTTGTTTTAAACGCCCCTTACTCAACAATAGCCATGTTAACGACAATGTATTTATTATTCATATGGTTAATTCCTCAAGGAAAGTATAAATTTGACATTACAGAAATTACCAAAAATAGGCCTCAATACAATATTAATAACAAATCAGGAATGATATCTAGTTAGATTTAACAATTGATTTAACAATTAACTTCCCGTCGTATTTAGCCTATCTATTGTGACCATGTCCTTGTAAAGGCGTAAATGTTTTCAACAGAGTGCAAATAAAGGCATTATTCTGAGCGACCACCCGTTGTAGGGCTTCTTACCTCCGCCGTGCATTTGACACAGATATGGAAAACGCCAAACATTTCCCAGTCCGACAGCGTAGGAGACGCAAGCAAGTACAAATTGCATGGGATTCTCCCAATTCGTTCTCGCATCCTTTTCCATCACTGTGCAGTCTCTAACTCGTATACAGCCAGCTTGCGTGTCTCGCTGGATTACTTTGAAAGCAATTTTGAACTAGAACCACCAGGCAGGGGCAGGGTCTAAAGTTAACTCCCTCACCTCCCAACCCACTCTTTCCTCAGATAACTGAGGTGAATGTTTGATTTACTGGCATCTTTAGATCTTTCTGACAATACCTGCTCCTTTAAGTAAAGTTTTTAAAATCTTGATTTGCCTAAAGCTGAGCAACCAAGTCCACATTGCAATGGGCAATATGCCCATCGTGCACTCTAAATCGACTTATTGCCGGTGTAGGTTTAGGTTTGCAGTACTTTTTTCTTAACAGCAATTTATTTGTTGGCGTTCGGCAAATGAAATCATCACAATATTCAGTTGAATATTAACCTAATTGAACAAAACAATTACACACAGTGACCTGTCAGTTGGCGTTTTTTGCTGGATTGAATATATTATGATCAAAATACAGAGAAAAGTTTGAATACATTTCTCTTGAATATTTGCCATGAAATTTTGAGAAATGTTTTCATGGGAAGTAATAGTCCGCTCTTGGACTTCTGAATTACACAGATAGTAATCTTACAATTCTAAGAAAATGATTAATGCAAAATAAAAAAATATAGGATTGCTTCTATAATCATCCTATTCCTTAGTGTGATATTATTTAAAGGCCGTGTTGCAGGGTTTATTTTCCAACAAATTTGTGCAATTTGCTTGTTGGTCTTTAAGATTTAAACTGTTATTTATTGTATTTAATGTTGTTAGGTATCACAAATGGTATGTAATACGAAAAAGAAGGTAGGCCTACTATTTTAGCAGTTTGCTATTGATTCTCATTTCCCCCAGAATGCATTGCATGACGTCACGTTGGGGAGACACGGACCCTTGAGAGTAGAGACTAGTAAAAGAGTGTTCAGCTGATCATACAGATACATAGATAAATACATAGATATTATGTATAGTTGGTATATGCTACACGTGAACTTCCTAAGATGGCGCAATTTGATTGGTTCGCTATCTCGGGATATTGGGCAATAAAGTCTCATGCCAAATTATGTCAAAATCTGTTTACTGTCTGAACAACCAAAAATACCTGAGGTGCTTTCGTAAAGTCGACAAGCTAATACCAATATGTTGAGGATTGTATCATATGAGGTTTTGCCTCATGCCATTTCCTCCGCCCTGCAAGAGCTCTGTCTCTGACCCCCAGTTTTGGTTGATAAAAAGGTTTCACCGTCATCCTGTTCTCACCCTCCTCCCTGTCAGCCCTCTGCCTCTGACCCCCTAAGCAATTGACCAACGGCACCACTGAGGGGTTGGTATTAGCATCAAATGTTCCTTCGCTTGTCTCACAGTCCAACAACAGATCCCCCAGAGACCAACAGGCCTGCCACCCCCCAACTGTTAGTGGAGGGCACCTCTTCCCTGACTTCACGCCCCTCCCTGCCAGTGCCCCGCCTCTGTCCCTCACTTTTAGTTTGTGTCTTTTAGTTCACCTGTTCTTCTCCTCGTCTCATCCTCCGTCTCTGTTTTTGGGTACCTTACATGCCTTTATCACTAGTAAGCTTGATTACTGCAATGGTCTCCTTACAGGTCTCCCAATGTTTGCTAAATTTCTATTTTACCCATTTCTTTGCATGTTTTTTTTTACTTATCTATTATTTTATTTTATTGTATGACAATGTTTATATGTGAAGCACTTTGAGTCTGCCTTGTGTATGAAAAGTGCTTTATAAATAAAGTTGCCTTGCCTTGCCTTGCCTACCTTGCGTGAGCCCAAGAATAAAGCATTGAGCCAAGTATTGACTTTGCAGCCTTTCTTGAAGCTCCGGGACTTGGAATCTTGCACCTGAATTTGAACCAACTTCTACAATTGACAAGCAAGCCAGGAGGGTAGAAGAGGACCCCATCAAATCTAAACTTCTGCAAATACTTTACCTAAAGACACAAATATTTTGAAATGTCTCAAGCACACACCAAAATAAAATTGGATTATACCAGGCAGGAGATCTTTGCTCTCTTTCTTTTTCCCTCTTAACAGTATAGATTTGCAAAGCTGTTTCGACTAGCGATAGTTCTAACACATTGGGTTGGGAAGTTCAAAGTTAAAAATGTTTGCCTACCAGGTAGAGAACAAGCGAAAACATCGTGGGATAAATTGGCAATGGCTGGAGCAGAATAGTTCTCTGCTTACTAAAAGCAACCAACCTGTCCAGCATGAATCCTGAAGTAATAAGCGTGGCAAAAGCATTCATAGGTGGAATCGACAAGTACTTTCCTCGCCACACCTAGAAAGAAAATAACTTACAGTCGTAGCCAAGCAATAATCATGGGAGATTTATATTTTTATATTTTTTGTATTTAGAGTAGTTATCTGACGCCTTTGTCCAAAGCGACTTGCAGTCCTTCATACACACATTCAGATACTGAAAGCATTGTCAAACACATACGGCAACAGCCAGCTCGTCAGGAACCGTTAGGGTCAGTGGTGACTGAATGGGCGGGAAACCGGCCAATCTGGTAAAACTGGTTAGGAGTTTTGGGGAAAACTGATTTGATCAGGATAATCAGCATATTTTTGAGTGCCTAACGCTATAGATTTGCACAGCTTTTTTGATCAGCGATAGTTTTAACACATTGGGTTGGGGAGTTTAAAGTTTTGAATGTTTGCATACCAGGTAGAGAACAGGTCGAAAGAATACCTTCGCGGGTTATGGCCGCTACTACCATCAACCGTCCCTTGGAACCACTTCCTCGCCACACCTTGCAAAGAACATAAAGGACAGTCATAGCCAACCAATAATCATGGGAGATTTATGACAACCATTCATAAACACATTCAGACGGATGGGGTTCCAATTACCCATGGCGACAGCCAGCTTGTTGGGAACATGATGATGTACAAGTTCACACCTCACAAGAGCTAGCTCAAAGTTCAGTTTACACAGTTAAAAATGACCTAGTTCATGTTCATAGTTCACAATTTAGAATTTGGAAAAACCAAGCTAACTGCATCTGTGCGGTCAGTTCGGCTGGGTCAGAGGAACTTTGCGGCTGTTGGCTCAAGGCTTACCCTTCTTGTGATGATCGCCATTGAGTTGCAATATTTCCCCAGACTGGTCGGATGCTTCTATTCGATATTCATTTTTAATTCATTGCCGATGTGGATGACTTTCTGACTTGTTTCCTCAGACCCGGAAAGGCACTATTTGCATAGAAAGTGGCATTTTTTACCGTTCTAATCTTTACTCTCGTTCACAATCTCTTCATAAAACCCTTTCAAATATACATGTGCACTATTGGCTGGAGCGGTAACTAAGTTGTGCTTATTCTTTTCAGAAACCATGCCGGTGACAGTAAATCCTCGGGTGCCGGTGGACAGAGCTTGGGCATCGTTCACTATCGCCTGAGTGAACGACTCTCACGTTCAGTCAAACACATACGGCGACAGCCAGCTCGTCAGGAACAGTTAGGGTCAGTGGTGACTGATTTGGCGGGAAACCGGCCAATCTGGTAAAACTGGTTAGGAGTTTTGGGGAAAACTGATTTGATCAGGATAATCAGCATATTCTTGAGTGCCTGACGCTATAGATTTGCACAGCTTTTTTGATCAGCGATAGTTTTAACACATTGGGTTGGGGAGTTTAAAGTTTTGAATGTTTGCATACCAGGTAGAGAACAGGTCGAAAGAATACCTTTGTGGGTTATGGCCGCTACTACCATCAACCGTCCCTTGGAACCACCTCCTCGCCACACCTTACAAAGAACATAAAGGACAGTCATAGCCAACCAATAATCATGGGAGATTTATGACAACCATTCATAAACACATTCAGACGGATGGGGTTCCAATTACCCATGGCGACAGCCAGCTTGTTGGGAACATGATGATGTTCACACCTCACAAGAGCTAGCTCAAAGTTCAGTTTACACAGTTTAAAATGACCTAGTTCATGTTCATAGTTCACAATTTAGAATTTGGAAAAACCAAGCTAACTGCATCTGTGCGGTCAGTTCGGCTGGGTCAGAGGAACTTTGCGGCTGTTGGCTCAAGGCTTACCCTTCTTGTGATGATCGCCATTGAGTTGCAATATTTCCCCAGACTGGTCGGATGCTTCTATTCGATATTCATTTTTTAATTCATTGCCGATGTGGATGACTTTCTGACTTGTTTCCTCAGACCCGGAAAGGCACTATTTGCATAGAAAGTGGCATTTTTTACCGTTCTAATCTTTACTCTCGTTCACAATCTGTTCATAAAACCCTTTCAAATATACATGTGCACTATTGGCTGGAGCGGTAACTAAGTTGTGCTTATTCTTTTCAGAAACCATGCCGGTGACAGTAAATCCTCGGGTGCCGGTAGACAGAGCTTGGGCATCGTTCACTATCGCCTGAGTGAACGACTCTCACGTTCAGTAGCTCCAAACGTTCAGTGTACCGTTTGCCAAATATATGAGTGCGTTCAGTGAACGCCTCTTGCACAACACTGGTGATGCCAGATCGGATTGGCAATTTCCAGCCAAACTACCGTCTAAAAGCCGCCCAATCAACCAAAAACCAGACCCAAAACTTACATTACCAGAAAACTCATTAACCATATACTTTTGCAATGGCAAGTACACAAATACACTCCTAAACGCAACCTAGTTATTAACTATGACATTATGTGGTATACAAGGAACATCTCTCATCTATCTCTAACACACACCTCACAACTTCTGTGTGAAGAACAGCATCAGAAAGTGTGTCCAAGATTGAGACCTATGATCTTGAGTCCAATACAAAAGTTGGTCAAGATAAAATTCTGAATAAGATGTCATCCACACATTTTCAATTAAGGCATGGCATCGAAATGGGCAAGGCCTGTGACTAAAATGACCACTGTTTGATGTTTGAATCCCGCTCAGATCAAACATTCCAAGAGGGAATGTTTGATTTGAGAGGGACCAACTTGGTGGCTGAGACTAAGTAAGATGAAGTCAATTGACAAAACAACATGGCCGCCGGAGGCTCAAAATCAACCAAATTTTACTTAATGCCAAAAGGCGGGGTTAACTTAACCCAGTCGTCATGAATTTTGGCATAGTCAGCACCTACAGTCATGACATCCTGTAGACATTTTTTGCTCCTCATGTTGAGCAAATGTTTCTTGGAAACCCAGAATCTGTAACAAAATGGCGGCTGGATGTCCAAATTAGTCCAATCAATGTTAGGTGACTGAAGGCGGGGTTAACTTGAGTCAATCATCACCAAACTTGGTGTACTTAAAGAAGCATAGGGGAAGGTTTAACAGGCTACAGTCCATCAATATAGCACTATAGGGGGCGCTTAAGTGATCAATTAAAACCTTTAAAGACTCATAACTACTCAGCCTTTTGACATACGGTTATGGAAGTTTGTTTGCACATCACCTGATCCAAGCTGGGACCATTCCAGCATTGTCAACTGTATGCAAACAAAAAAGGTATTTATGGGCTTCGTCAGGGTCTTTATGGTCTGCATCACGGTCTTAATGGTCTATCAGGGTCTTAATGGCCGACAGTTTTTTTGCAAAAGCCCTTGCGCCAACAGCCGCAAAGTTCCTCCACTCAAGTCAAACTGACCACACAGATGCAGGTAGCTTGGTTTTTCACTTTCTGCATAATATGACACATTGTTTAGCATTCTCTCTTTTTTCTTGGCTTTTAAAAGCAATCTGTATTCTTTAGAAGCCTACAGTAATTGATATTGACTATAGTTGCTTACACACATACATGTTATTCCTGCTAGCCCGCTATTCTCCCGTCGGGGTGTATATCTGAACGACATATCCTGACATTGGTATCCTGAGAACATCCTAAAAAAATATTTCCCTTGAGGTAGTATTTTAGCCGGCGGAAATGTTCATTCCCTTATATGTGAATGAGGAGTAGAAATTCGGGATTTCACACCACTTTAGTGGTCGTGTTAATGACGCTTCGTTCTGCATTTGCATGTCATTGAGTTGCACCGTATCCAATAAAAAAAATATTGAAATGTTGGCACTGCTTTTGAGTCATTTGTGGTGAATGCTAAATGATAGGTCTTATCGTAACCCTAAAAGTACACATCATACAATAAAACACAATACAAGAGTTCACAGCTGCACACGTAGCCTACATAGAAAATATTTTTTCACTATTATTTTTGAGAACAGTTAGCTTAACATTATAGGGTCCCGGCCTTCCAGTCCCTGTTCTCTCAGTTAAACACAGAAATAAACTACATTTGTAGTTGATGCTCTCTTTCTCCGGTAACGCATTCGTTCGCGGCACATTTCTTAATTTCATCACGTCGTGTCTACTATTTGTCTCTAGATCATGCTCCATTCTTTCATCAATCGATGCACATGTTGTGGAAGAAACGGAATATATGATGCATTGCTGCAGCAGCATTTAAGATGTTCACGATGAGTTCTGCCCGTTCTGCCTCCATGCTGTCTGCGGTCAAACCAAAAAAAACTAGAGTGACAGCGGAGGTCCTTATCTCGCCTCTTGCAAACCTCAGCCTTTCGTCATATCCCGCACCTTGCAAGCCCACTCCACAACCCCCCCCCCCCCCCCCCCCGTTGATTCTACTGATGTCTGAGCGACACGGATGTCCGCATATCGGGCATCAAGTGTGAATAAGTGTGAATGACCCCCCCCCCCTGTCGAACATCCTGATATACAAATGCGGAGAAAAAAGACGGAGGACATGTGTGAAAACGGCTAATGAATGGGGGGCGGGTGGACAGGTAGGAGGAGGTTCTAATGAAAAATGTAAGACAAATTTACAATTGTAATTCATGGATAATTACAGGATTGCCCAATGAAACCGAACACACACAGAATGTTTATCATTAACCAGGACCTTACTTCTACATCAGACCCAGAACTTAAAACACCAATAACTTTACAAACTCCACAGTGCCACCATTCTGCACAACGTTTGTTACAAAAATGTTATGGCTTACATTGTTGGACTTTGTGGAGTCTCAGCTTTCATATGACACATAATTTGTGTATGTAGCATGACATGAAAAAAAATTAAATTTGAAGTACATTAGTGTACCATTTATCAGGTTTGTATTGGTCTGCCCTAGGCGTGGCCTCCCGTAAAATGCTGCTTGCAGCTTTAATTGATTTTGTATAATGTTAAACTGTCACTGAAGCATTAGTCCAAAGTGACAAACGTATATATGTGGTATCGGCACTTGTTTTCCTGGATTAGACAGGTGTTCTTTGCAAACCAATTTAGATTTTGTTGATACTTGTTACAAGTGATAATAAAGTCTTTGTCTTTCAAACCTCTGCTTTCTTGACCTCTCTTAGGGTGTTCAGGTGTTTTGTTTTATCCTAAGCGTCAATATTGATGGCCTCTCCATCAATATTGAGAGGCCGTAGATGGAAGGTTCATTTCCTGGAATGAGGAGCATATCAGGCCTCTCAAGATTGAGCTTCAGGTTGCGTGTCGACATCCCCTGAGGGATATTGCCCTGACGCACAGAGATTGATGCTGCGTTCTGGATTTTGAGCCGTGAAGAAGAGAAAATTATGTTACATTTGCATAGCTGTGGTAGTAAAAGCCATGTGAGTGAATGGCAGACCCCAGTGAATTCATGTACTGAGAGAAGGTTCAGACAGATTCCTTCCAGGTTAACCTGTAAGTGGGATACTTGAGGAAGGATGTGAACAGGGAGAGAGCAGAACCTTAGATTATTTTTCTTTTCTTTTAACCCTTGCTAAGCATAAGGACAGTTTAACCACTGGTTACACAAATAATTCATCACAACCATTTTTGCAAGTTGTTTTTAAAATAGGTTGAAATGGTTATAACCTGTCCGGGGTTAATATCAACGTAAAACACTACATAACTGATGACATTTACCTTGTGTTTCTTGTAGGTTGTGACTTTGTGTCCCACTTCACCCAGTGTCCTGGACCACATCTTGGGATGCATCGAGCCGTGAGATTACTTTAATGAAGGCAACCAGCTTGACAGGACTCTGAGGTCACAGAGCTGCACTGTTATAGTTGAAATACAGAATATTTTTGAAATTTTCAGTCTTTTCGTTATTTTAATTATTACAAATATGATTATGATATCCATTTTTTCCTTGGACTCAACTTTAATTTTTTTAACAAGTCGGATATCATTTTTTCAGATTACCGAATTGTCTTGAACGTCGCATAGGCATCTGTACCGGATGGGCCAAGGATGGGAGCTCTGGGTGAGCAACACAGCTGTACAAGTGGTCCTGTTGTTTACATTTTGTATCCCACAGACACACACTGTGTTTGTTGGTGTTTCATCATGGTTCAATCAGGGTTCACTCAAAGGCCACGAAAAGAAAATGCCATGTCATTTTGTACAAGTTGGGGATTCTTATTCTTATTTAACTTCAACATTCTCTCCAAACAGCTGAGGTTACAAAGCTACGTGCAAAATATAAAACAGCGTTGCAGACTGTGTGTCAGTGACCTAGGAAACAAACTGTTGGGTCTTGCCATTGTTTCTCCTTAAAGAACCAGATATAATGGACTCAAAAGGTACCCCTGAGGTGCTTTTAGGCTCTGCCTCTGAATGATGACAGGAGCTGAATGAATGTCCAGGGTTTTGCCATAAAATGTAGGGTACAGTATGGGCCTAAATAATTCGAGTGAAAAATGGCCACCATGACAATTGTCGATTTATGGGTCTATCCTTAATGGTCTATCCTTTGTGGCTGAAGTACTGTCCCAATATACAAGTTTGCTTTTCACAAAGAACGAGCAAGCAAAAGTATCTGTGTGAATAAACTTTTTGGTATGAAATTATCCAGGTTTAAAAATAATTATCTACGATTTCAAAATAAGGTTATTATTTTACGAGAATAGTTGTAATTCCGGGAATTAAGTGTAACTCTTCTGTATGAATTTAACATTACCCCACTTGCCTTGGTGTTGCCTTGTGTGTGTGTGTGTGTGTGTGTGTGTGTGTGTGTGTGTGTGTGTGTGTGTGTGTGTGTGTGTGTGCGTTTGTGTGTGTGCGTGTGTGTGTGTGTGTGTGTGTGTGTGTGTGTGTGTGTGTGTGTGTGTGTGTGTGCAGTGTTGTGTGAGCTAAGGTACCAGTTAGCCTACTTTATATCAGCAGTTGTCAAAATGGGGGTAGCCCACGGGAAATGTATCTGATTTACCTCCACACAGTCCAGTGGCTGACTGAAGTCTCAGTCCCAAAAAAATAAAAGTAAGCTATGCAGCCCTGTGTAAAAACACTCCCCTTCGTCTAGCCATGGCGGGAAACACACCAACTGAAAAATATACACAGCTTGCTCTTGGTCGTTGATCATCGTTGCATGACAAGAGACGTAGGCTACGACAAGGGACAAGTAACGTTAAATTAGTTGAGATTAAAAAGATTTATTCTTATTTTTGTCACACATTCTTCAAAACAAAACCATTTTTGTGAGCTGTCCGTGATACTGGGGGGTCACAGGGTGTAGGCTACTCAGACCCGGCGCCAGAGCAAAAAAATAATTGTTAAACTAAATAAAAAATGTGTACAAAATAGAGACTATGTGATTGACATACGTAAACCTATTCAGAATGCATCAAACGGGAACGTTCAAGTGTAATGACGGCGTTATACGTTAGCCCAGTAGGCAAGATAGTAGCCTAGCCGCTAAAACGTCTGCTTGACCAACGATGGACGGGTCATTTGGCCACAGTGCAGGTGATAAGCAAAGCACATGAAAACCTTTCCCAGCTGCTGGAAGAACTAGAAACACACTTGTTCCAGGCCGATGTGAGAGTGGAAGCGGTGGGACTGCTGCGCCCAATTTCAAAACCCAGTTTCAGATTTATTGTGCTTCTGATGAGCAAGATTCTGACCCTGTTTGAACCACCAAATAGCTCCAGTAAAAAGATATGGATCTCTACACAGCTGTCCAACTGGTGAGCGCTGCCACAAAGTGTGTTGAGGGCCTCCGCACCGAAGCGGAGTTCAGTGCGTTATTGGATCAGTGTGCAGAGCCAGAGGATACTTGCCACCCGTCCTGTAAAATACGGAATCGTCCCTTATTTGGCAATTAAATGTTGATTTGTTCCGTATTTCCATAAATGTCCAATACACATGTCTGTCACACACACAAATACTAAATCTAACAATAATGATCAAAACAAAACACAGGGAATACTACGGACAGCAAAATTGTCGCGGCGGGATCTACGCAAGACCCGCTCCGGTCATGTGTGTCTGCGCATGCGTGTGGCGGTCACGGTTGCCTAGCGACAGACACCACACACCGGCGCTGCTCACAAAAGCCGCGCCTTTTAAAAATGTCCACTACACCCGATACTCCACCACGTCCTCAAAAGCGTAAACGCTTGCAGAAGTACGGACGTGAGTGGGAAGACGCACATCCTTGGATGGACAGCGTCAGTGGAGATGTTTACAAGGCAAGTTGTAAAATATGTCGGCGAGTGTTTTCAGTGGCGTACGGTGGGCTGTCTGGCATTAGACAGCATGCAACAGGAGAGCAACATTGCAGACACGAAAGATCACGGAAGACCCAAGCGTCAGTGTCACAGTTCTTCATACCCCAATCATCTCCTGAGGTTGATACGGTATTGGACATTATGTTTTGATTGATTTCCTATCTGGTTGTGCTTTTGCCGGAACATCGCAGTGCATGGGCAGAGCCTACAACTGTTGTGGTTTGATTGATGGTTTAGGATGTTGAGTTTTAAAAGTCGAGAACGACCATTTATTTAATATACAGTAGTATGAGCCAATATAAATATTATATATGGCCATTTAAAGAACAAATCATACGAATGGATTAACAGCTAATAAATAAATAAATACATTTGTTAAAAGAAAACGTTTATTCTTTAATATACATACATTTCCTAGATTAAAAATGTTTGTAGAGCTTTCTGTGTATTCTGTGTCAAAATGTTTATATTTTTGAGGAATGGAGTGTTCAGTGATCATTACATCAATTATATTATTAGTGTGGTTTAACTGTTTCGATGACCTGACTTCTTTTCGAGACACAAGACAGGCGGCAGACAAATGTTCAATTTAATCAACAATATGTCATCCCACTCCTCCTCTCTAGATTACCGCAGCTGAGGTGACACAGGTGTACCACACAGTCAGACACAACCTCAGCTACAACAGTGTTGACTGTGCACATAAACTGAATCAAAAGATTCTCCTGGATTCAAAAATTGTAAAAAAAAAGAAAGAAAATGTATAGGGAGAACAAAGGCAGAGGCAGGTTAAAGACGTCCTTGCTCCAAAGGCAGTGGCTGATGTTCTCAAGGCCCTAACATCAGATAAACCCCTCCCATTTTCCATTCAGACAGATGCAGCAAATAAAGGCAACAGGAAGATGTTCCCCCTTGCTGTTCAATACTGCTGTTCAAGCCACAAATTTGGCTTATCGTTCGATCATGTGACAGCATTTAGTGCACTGCAGACAACACAAATGTGAATTATGGAATTCACAACTCTGTCTTTACCAACTTGAAGAAGTAACAAAAAGATCTGCTGCCAGGAAACTGCCATGCCCATATTGTGCACAACACAGTGAAGCATGCTCTTGACCAGCTCACTGTAGATGTGGAAAATGTTGTGCTGAAGGTCTATGCCTTCTTTTCCACATCTGCCAAACGAAGAGAATCACTCAAAGAGTTTTTGTAGGTTTTGTGATGTTGAGTTCCAGGAAATTCTGCGACATGTCACAACCAGGTGGCTCTCCCTTAATCCAGCCATCACCCGGCTAATGCAAACCTGGAATTTGCACGGAAATCGTACTCCATCAGCCTGGGGGAGGAGTGTCCCAAACAACTGAGGAAGATGGAGACATTGTGGAGGTTTACCTTCTTTTCTGCAATAATATCCTCTCTCTCTTTGAGGAAGTTGTAAAGAAGCTGGAGAGTGAAACCACCTGTGTTGAGTTATATTCCATCATGGAAAACTTCAAGCAAAAGCTCACACAGAGACGAGATTACCAGTTCTATGGCTACTTAACTAAATTGAAGCTGCAGCGTCTCCGTCCACGTGATGCTGACATGGCAAGGGCAGATTTTACTGCATTCCTCAACACAGCACTCTCATATGTTGAGAAATGGTTCAACTTTTCGGAAGACTACTGGTTGTTCTCACTGCAACCTCTCTCTCTGCACCATGGCATCATTCATGACCTTTAGTGACATTGAGAGGGTGACCACCAAGCTCAACCTCATCCATAAGGTCAACACGGATGAACTTTATGATGAATGCTCCACAGCATTAACCCATTCTGAAGAGGCTCAAAGAAGATGCTGAAGATGAATGGAAGTCCGAAGGTGTGGCTGCCAGGTGGGTGGCTCTCTTTCAAGTAGCTGACCTGCCTAACATGCTGTCTATCACCAGACACACCCTGAGCATCCCAGCATCCACTGTATATGTGTAAAGGATCTTCTCCAGAATGGCCAACAAATGGAGTGACTGCAGGAACAGGTGCTCCACAGAGCTCATGAGAAGTGAGCTCCTGATCACTCTCACCTTTGAGCAGTCCTGTACAGAGTTTTACAACAGCGCTTTGAAAGACAAAAAGTAACTCAGTGCTGCAAGGAGTAACAAGAAGTACACCTGGAAAAAGAAGTAACAGTTCTTTTTTCTGTTCAGTCTTGCAGACAGGGGCGGCTATAGGGGCGATTTGGGCGACGCACTACCAACTGGGATAAAGATTATTATTATTTTTTTAATTCTATCACGGCAAAAGTAGTTTTCAGTGTTCTAGACTTATTATCTGTCATGGTCCAATCAGAATCGTCAGATTCAAGTCGCGTTTCAAATGGTCCCGCCTCTTTTTGGGCGAATTCATCGACGTGGAAAATCGCCCAAGCCTTCTCCGTTGACTCTAATGTTAAAACTTTTTTTTTCGGAAATAGAGCCTTCAACGCATTTTCAATGGGGTTTGGGACTCGCCCTAACGTGCTTGCGTCATACGTAACTGAGCAAAGAGCCCGAAGGGATATCTTCGATCAAGTCACCTCACTTGCTGATTTCAACATGGCTGCAAATGTGCGCAATTCCGTTTCGTCTCTCAAAGAATTTCCTTTTAGTCGATGTTCCAATTCAGAAAAATTGGCATTAAAACAATCAGGACCTCCTAGACCAAATTAATCATTAAACACATTTCTGTAAAGGGGGGAAAGTCCTACACCCGAGGATTTTCAACAAATTGGTACGAGAAAAAAAGCATGCTAGCAGGTTGTGAAGAAGTCTTCTGCTACCACTGCCTACTCTTCCACCCTGACACCCTGACGAAAGACAGCACTGTTTGGATATCGACTGGTGTGACAGATATGCACCATCTGTCTGAGAAAATCAAGAAGCATGAGATGTCAAAGATCCACATGGATAGCAGCTTGAGATTTGCGACTATTGGGAAGGTGAACATTGCCACTCAACTGGACGAGGGATACCGGCTAGCTGTTCGTCGCCACAACGATGAGGTGAGCAAGAACCGACACATCGTCACCCGGGTCATCCAATGTGTGAAGTTTTGCGGAGTGTTCGAGTTGGCTTTGCGAGGCAAGGATGAGACGGAGGGCTCCAAAAACCCAGGTATTTTTCTTGGATTGGTGGACTTCGTGGCACAGTTGGATGAAGTTTTCGATGAACACCTGAAAAATGCCACGGTGTTTAAGGGCACATCCAAGACGGTGCAGAACGAGCTTTTGGAATGTATGCTAGCGGTCGCACGGGAGGAGGTCAAGTAAGCTCGCTATCCGGCCATCCAAGCTGATGAAACTACGGACGTCTCCACGCAAACACAGCTGGTGCTTGTGCTTAGATACATTGATGACAACCATGCAGTGCAGGAATGTTTTTTTGAGTTTATTCCCATCTCGGATTCAACGTCAGTTTCAATTGCCAGTGTGCTTTTGGAGAGACTGAACCAGCTTTTGGCCGACGACAACGAAAAAATGAAACTCGTTGCACAAGCTTACGATGGTGCGAGTGTGATGAGGGGAGAGAAGGCTGGTGTGCAGCAAAAGGTGCGTGAACAATTTAAGAATGCCCATTATGTTCATTGCTATGCACATCCGCTTAATTTGATCATGCAGCAAGCTACCTCCCGCATCAAGAAAGTCAACGTTTTCTTTTCCGATCTGAGCGGTATTGCGTCATTCTTTTCCCGGTCACCGAAACGGTGCTGCGTTCTTGACAAGATTGTTTCACGAAGTCTGCCCAGAGCTTCATCTACAAGGTGGAATTTTAACAGCAGGATCGTCAACAGATAATGGGGTTGTTGCGTATAGTGTGATTTTTTTTTTTTGTTGTCAGCTTGGTTGGAAAAGTGTAACGTTCAGATTAAGACTTTATTGCCATTGTGCAAACTTGTACAACGAAATTGGGGGACGTCAAAATAACGTTGAGGCCTAAGCAAAGCTGCTGATGTGATGTTTGTGGTAATTTTGTGTTTTTTTACTGGTATTGGTGCCGTGATACAATGTTGCGAAGGTTTTGTATGTTTGTGTTTTTACATGCTGTGTGTATATTTAATGTGCCGCCGTGCACACAATGCAAATGTTGTATTTGGCTGTTTGTGTGTGTTACTATATGCGAGCTTAGTGCGTCCTACGGAAACGTTGTTGGTCATGCTGATGATTTCGCGCTGCTGTGAACTGTTGCGATTGAGTTTTTTGTGCACCTGTCCGTCATAATATTTATGTGGGCCCTCCCACACAATCTACGTGCCCACTGCAGAGATTTGCTATGGCGCCGGGTCTGACAGAAGGTGTAATGCTAGATGACTCAGTGGCCCTAAAACGCCATCGTAGGACCATGTCTGACATTAACGTTTATCTAGATATTTTTTGTCTAATCAATTTAGTTGCTGGGTTAAATTAATTGAACATTCCTTCAGTTGTGGGGTTTTCTGGTTTGATTCCTGTACGGTAGCGATGAAAGAATCGTCAGATAACTTGGACCAGCGTCTGTGCTCAGGAAAGTCCAAACAACGTATTAGCTCGCCATCCTCAAGAAGTCCTGACAACGTCTATTACCACCGTAGTTTATCAAGATCCCAAATGAAGCATGACTAAACTAAATGTCAGACAAAGACATACACCTAAACTTCTACAATTGTCAACTCCAGTAGATTTGTTGTCATGATTCTAATGAAAATGGTCCCTACTTTATGCGCTTAATATGGGCTAGTGGCGCAATGGATAACGCGTCTGACTACGGATCAGAAGATTCTAGGTTCGACTCCTGGCTAGCTCGATCTTTTGTTTTTTTACATGTAACTCTTGGGCTGGAAATTTCAATAACAATAGTGAAATGAAACAGGTCCGTTTTTGAATTGGAGTAAAACGACGGTAAACGGATGTAGAGACAAAAAAAACGAAATTCCATTGACTAAATAATGGGAAAAGTATTTACCTCCCTCTGCTGGTGAATTAGGGTTAAGGCACATCAGGCGCCCCAACCTGTCAACTACCAGCTTGACTACTGCAATGGTCTTCTCTACGGCACCACCAACAAAGTCCTCAAAAAACGTCTATATGTCCAGAACTCAGCTGCACGCCTCCTCACTGGTACCCGCTCCAGAGAACACATCACACCTGTCCTCCGTGAACTCCATTGGCTTCCAATTAAACACAGAATCAACTTAAAAATCTTACTCATCACCTACAAGGCCCTCAACAGCCTAGCCCCCCCCTACCTTGCCGACCTCCTCCATCACCACGCCCCCTCCTGATTCCTCAGGTCCATCTCTGCCAACCTGCTACAAGTTCCACGGACTGAGCGACGGACTTGGGGTGATCGGGCCTTCTCAGTTGCTGCCCCCACCCTTTGGAATTCACTCCCCTCCCACATCAAAGTCTCTCCAACCCTCTCTTCTTTCAAATCTGCACTCAAAACATACCTTTTCACACTAGCCTTCCCCACCTAACTCCCACCGTATTCTTCATGTTTAACCTCTGTTTTTCTTTTATTCCTAGTCTGTCTTACATAGTTTTGATAGGGCAATATGTAAAGCTTCTTAGAGTACCATATTAAGCGCTATATAAATTTCATTTATTATTATTATCATGGCCACTGCATTATTTAAAAGATCAGTGGCGAAGTCACGCCCTTTCCAGTAGAGCTCATGGGACCTATGAGATCGAAAAATATGAATGGGCTTCAATGGAGAGAAAGTAATTATCTTCTGGTCCCAGTCTTTATATGCCCCGGTTTACACATATGTTGTTTGTGGATTGAAATGGTATTTTTTCAATTCAAGAGTTTGACCGTTTATTGTGCAATTGTTCAGTTAAAGGCTATAGAGAAAGCCCAATGAGAAAGACTACACGTCTCGTGTGCGACATCATGCTCCCTGCGACTGGCGTGGACAAGACCGACTTGGAAAAAATAGGTGAAGTGGAGCAGAGTACCAAGGGCGGGTGGTGACGTGTATCATTCGCGTCGAGAGCGGCGAGGGGCTGTAGTTCACAAAGCGGCCTCACACAAAACCTAGCATTATCAAACTTCTTCAGAAAATGCCCTGTTATGCCACACGATGATGGTCTCAACTCAGTCACTCTAGCTATCAACACGAATACACGTATGCAAGCCAAACATTAGCTGTGTTTGAAATCGTTCCCTATACACTTAACTCACTATTCCCTATATAATGTTCATGATATAGTGCACGATATAGGGAACGAACAAAAGAGAATTCGGACGCTACGCTGAACATTTCTAAACGTCATTTGCGTCAGTAAATGCGCTGGGTATTTGTGTGACGCAGACAGATGCCCCCACATCATGGCACTCACGAGGGAAGCTGGAGGTTGTATTGATGTTGAATGTTACATTTCCTTGTTCAAGTTTTTTTTAATTAATTTAGAATGTTACATTTTCTATGTTAAATCCCAAATAAAGTGTTGACATTTCTAAACGAAAGCCGGAGACTCCATCGTGTATTGGTTTTCCCGGTTATTCAGCTTCTTATTCTCCGGAAAAACCCAACCGCATTGCATTGTGGTATTCCATATTTTTTTGTTCCAGCCCCATCAGGACTTAACTAAGATATACAATTCCTTCAATGTGACACTGACATTATTGCACTCAAATCATTTTTGTAAATAATTTATTGGATTATTGAAAATAACTTCACTTCAAGAGTAAATCAGATAAATATAGGTTATTTGAGTCAATGCATGGTTATACAGAAAAAAAAACGTTGAAAATAGTAATTTTTCGGGCAAGCTATATTATTCTACTGGGTACAGTATATTTATATAGTCTGTGTCCTTATAGCCCTAGTTGAAATATAAAGACTACTTCGAAATAACAATTTCAAAACATATCAGCAATTTCCATGGAAGTTTCTTCATAATTATGCTAATTTTAAAATATTTAGCGATGTGGGCCCAATTTAAATTAGTGCCCAAACCACATAATGGTTCAGATGAATAATATTCAGGACAACTAGACCTAAACCAGGATCACACTGCGATGATTGCCTACTTACAGAGACAAACAAAAGACACGAAATCAATCTCATAGAAATGTATTGAATGTCCACTTTTTTTTTGCTTCTTCTATTTCTTTGGCAGTTCCTTCATATATCCACCAGGGGGCTCCCTCAACCCAAAACTAGAGCTGGTAGGAGGCGGCGATGGGCGACGAGCTGCCCGGCTCGATGTGCTTCAGGTGGCAGGAGTGACACAGCAGGTGGCCGTTAAGGGGGTAGCAGCGATGGCCTTCTTCATCGTTCAGCTCCATCTTACAGTCCTGCAACATGAATACAATAACCAAACGTGAGCTAACCACCTCACCGTTGAATTGTTCGTAACCGTTACTTTGGGAGCAAATCACTGCCATTAATGTTTTGAATTTTAAAAAAATCGATTGAATTTTGTGTTTCTATCTGAATGTTAAGTTCATTTAATTCATGGCATTCAATTTTTACACTTTGACATCAAGGTCATCTGAATTTATTTTAATTCATATTTCCAATATGTGGTCACTTTCCGTCTGCCCATCTACCCCTCGGGCCCTTAACCCTGGGGCCCCCACTCAGGGTCCCCACCCCCAAGAAAGGGCCCTGGGGCCCTATGATGATGATGATAATGATGATGTTGATGTGCAACAGGCCGCAGTCTATGGTTATCACCCACCACTGTAATCAGGCCTTTAAGAAACTCTTTGTTGTGTTCCGTCTAAACAGCAGTGGGGACTTCAGAGATAGCATTGAGCCCTAATGAGTGTTTTCAAACGAGCCAACGTTCCCTTTTTTTATTCCTGGTATGGGGGTGATGGGAATACCCCAGTTCCACCTACCTCACAGTGATAGCACTCCACATGGTAGTCCCGGTCCATGGACACCACTCGGACGGTTTCATCTGACCCCTGGGGGGGGACGGGCACAAAAAAAGGATCAAGTCAATATCGCCGATCAACTTCCTGCCAGATTCACATCGATTTTCACGGGAGTTTCATCGCAGTTTCTCATCGGTTGGAACGGAAAGCGTTTCTATGAGTCTAAAAAATCAGCGTATCCTTCAGAAGCTTCTGGTGGTGGCGGCTGTTTTGTTGTCTAATTCAAACCTCGGAACAACAACGCAAAGTTTGAGTGATGAGTTCTAGTGGGTGATTGACATACTGCAACAAGACAAAATTGTCCCACCTCCTACCAGCAGATTGAACACAAACAGGACCACAAGTACGGCTTTCTATGCGGAAGTATGGCAAGCTTTCAAGAAGCTTTTCCAAGAAGAGATAAAAGTAAGAAGATTTTATTTTAAAAGCTTTGTTCCAGATTGAAGGTAGCCCTTGCAGTCATGTGTTCTAGGCTGTTGGCTGTAGGCTAATTTACCGTATATTCCCTAGTGTTGACTTCAGGTTTGGGTATTACCACCTGTAAGAGTGGATAGAAGCCTTTGCACTAGTTCTTTAGTACTTTTTGTTTTCATCAAGTTATCAACCGGTGAGAGACTCACCTCTGAGGGAAGGATGGGCTGGCTACAGGATGCACATTTTGGGGCCAAGACTCTGGTAGGAGACATGAAGATAATAAAAAAAGGAGTTAGGACAATGATTGATTGCTCAGAATTATTGATTGAGTCATACCCATTTGATTGTAGCTTGTATCCATTGAGGAATTCAATGAATCGAAAACATAGAAGCCGATGCCAGTTTGTAGATTTGTAACACGTGAAATCTACTAACTGTAGATTTCAAACTGAGGATTTGATAATCCTAAAAAGACAGAATTCCAGAGAGCAGAACGGGCAATAGATCAAGTATTTTGATAATACCTAATTAAGTCTCTACTGAGCTACTTGTGGTAATAAAGTGGCAACAGACTTCCCTGTCTATTTATTCCAAATGGTTAAATGTGGAGTACAGCTGCTGCCTTGCCTGTACACAAAAACATCAACAACAACAACAACAGATTGCATATGGAGAGGGATGACGACTGACACATTATGTCGATTGAGAGTTATGTAGAGTGTTATAAGAGTGATGAAGAGCGTATTATGTAGAGTGTAGTATTGAGAGTGATGAAGAGCGTATTACGTAGAGTGTAGTATTGAGAGTGATGTAGGGCGCTGAAGTGTAGTATGTAGAGTGTCGGACCAGGTATGGGTGTTTGGCATCTGGTTCAAGGATGCCTACAGGTAGAATGCATACATTGGAAACACCTATTCCCTATGCACAAGGAATTATGTTTTGCTGGGTGTTTGTCTTTTACTTTATCTGTACTTTTCAGGTAAAATGTGTCACATCCAATGTTCTTTTTAAAGGAGGAGTTGATCAAACAGGTGGTAGTCCGAGAGGAGGAGTTTATCAAACCAGTGGGAGACTTAAAGGAGGGGTTTATCAAACCGGTGGTATTCTTTAAAGGAGGTGTTTATCAAACCCGTGATAGTCTTTAAAGGAGGAGTTTATCAAACCGGTGATGGTCTTCAAAGGATAAGTTAATCAAACCTGTGGTAGTCTTTGACGCAGTAGATCCGGCTCCCGGCGTCCACCGTGAAGGGGACCCCGTCCAGACTCTCGTTGCAGATGGCACAGCGGAAGCAGCCGGGGTGGTAGGACTTCCCCAAGGCCTGCAGGATCTAAGTGAAAACGCAACAGAACATCAGATCCCCAAAGCGAGTAGGAAACACACACTAGTCTTCTCGGGACCAAAATGACAGACCCGAATCCGGATGGACCCAGGAAATGTGTTCAGGGATCCGATTGGATTCGAGAATTAAATCTGATGATCCGCTTCGTTTTTGTCTGAGATATGTCTAGACCCTACCCATTGCATATCCAAGACGGGTAGGGTATTTTATGGGACCAACAAACCAAGAAATGATTATGGTACTAGAAATTCCGTTCTGCTGCTAAAAACGGCTATGACGTCAGATACAACATGTGGTAGCCTAATAAAAAGTTGATAGAAATAACAGTCCTAAGTAAAGACCTAAAGTGACTAGGCTATGGTTTAGCTTTAAAAATGCGACGGGCATTTTCTTATACGAGTGGAACTGTAACAGTCCACCACTAACCGTACAATTCATCAGTCCTTTCGGTGCACCTTTCTTCCACTCTGACTGAACTCGCTGGCGCTGCTCACTGTTTTCGCCCTTATTTCATGCTCTAGTAAATCTGATCATAATGGTAAACCTAATCATCAAGCAAATTAGACAGCTCTTGTCGGGTCCACTGGGAACTACACACGATAAACAAACCCGGGTTCTAGGGTTCGGGTAGACCCTTCAGGCCTTTGACACACACTCACTATGAGTGAACTTAAGTGTACTTGTGTGAATTTAAGTGTTTATAAGTGAGTGTTTTATCAATTTATATTTAACTGTATCCCACAAAAATGTGAATCAAAGGATAGATGGACAGACATTCGGACAGAATTCAGGGCATTCTTTCTGCTAAAGCCTTATTCCAGATGTTCAACAGGAAGCCATGTGCAGTCACAGCTGCTCAATGTTCCTGAAGGGAATGTCACACACACACACACACACACACACACACACACACACACACACACACACACACACACACACACACACACACACACACACACACACACACACACACACACACACACACACACACGAATTTACCATATCCATGATCAAATGTCCACACGCGTTGCATTTGTCAGCAGACTGCTGGAAACCTGAGAACTGAGACAGACAAAGCACAAACATTCATGTACTGGTATTGTCATTGTAAAGACCTGTACACTAGAAAAAAAAATGCCTCAACAGCATCCCATAGGGTGTTCCTCACTGCATTGAACCCGCCCCATATTCGATAAATGGTTGTGATTGGCCCGACCCAGGCCAGGTCTGCTGGAAATCGTCCTGAACCGGAGGAGGGGGGGGGCAGTGACATCTGACAGAGCAAATAAAACATGAGCTCGCAGATTCGTCTGGTTCCCAGGAAACACTAGTCCCTAGCTCAGACATAACCCAGCTTGGGGAACTGCAAACAATCTGAAATTGACCAGAAGGGTTTTCAGACATTGCCATTATTTTTTTTATCCTTCTTCCTTAGTTCCCATAATGATGCAGCCAAATTACTATGGGCTTCACATAGCTATAAGTCCCTCAAAATAACCTTTTTTTTTAATTGACATCAGCATCTCGCAAACCAACAGCCTTGTGGACACCCTACTGGTTCAAACGGTGTGAAACCAGCCCCAGCTGTCCTCTTATGAAGCAGGGCTAATACGGTACCCTCTGGCTCCAGACAGCTTCACAATCTCACCCATGGGAGTCAGCCGATACGGTCTGCCCCGGGATCACGGTGTCCTGCACCTCCTACTTAACTCTGGTCACCGAGACGTCAGACTTTTTATTTCATTGAGAAGTCTCTGCCATACACTCGGCCCTCAACAAAGAAGAGCGTGAAAGTAGAGTAGAGGTACAAAAAAATAAAAGTAGAGGTGGTATCTGCAAGGCCATCGATTTAATCGTCACATGATGCCCTGATCAGCCCAATCAAGAACTAAACCATAATCATGCTAGTTAAACGACCACAATCATGAAACTAAAACGGAATATAGCAGATATGACTATAAACACAGATTGAGGCCATAGTTGTCCCTTGTCGATCCATCCTGAGGAGTAGACAATATACTGTATAAGACCGCTGCGTGGAGAGCGTGCACTGGATGAAGGCACCAGAAGATGAAGCAACATCTACGAGGTCGGCCTCAGCTCCAGATCAGTGGTGTGGGAGGGTGTTGGAAGCCACTCACCAGGAAGTCCTCCTCACAGAACACCTTCCCCCCTACGAAGTAGAAGGCCTTCCCGCGCAGCCTGCGACCTGAGGAGGCACGGCAAACAAACGACACGTCAGCACAACATGCAACCACGCACTGGTTTATCTGTCAGAGGAGGCTAATAAACCACCTACCTCACGACGTCATTGGAGATGGTTTAACACGTTTCTTTAACACGTCCAAAAAACAATTTGCTCTATCAAATCTATTTTAGCGAGACCCTTGTCGAAAAGTAATTGGCCTGTGCATACTCTCCGTCTCGGCGGAGGAATAAACACTTCAGATGTGATCCCTTCCGTCCCGAGTAGAAAGCACCAGACGCACAAATCAACACGGCAGTCCCTGCCTCATCGCACACATCCAGAGCACGGCTGGCTCTGCACATCTGGATGTGGTGGAGCCAGGAACACCAGCCTGGTCGGATCCCGTTACCGGACATCGCTATTCATTAAAGCCTGTCTGATCACATGGCCAGGCGCTGGCTGAGGCTCAGTGGAGAGATGCTGGTGCCATTTTGCTTCTTTTGTGGCCGCAGGAACCTTTCCTTTCCGGGGGCTAGAATGGGTGATGTATGTATGCTTTGTGTAAACATCAACTTTTCGACACACACACACACACACACACACCTCTGTCCATGGCCCACAGGAAGAGGGAACATTCCACACATTTTCTGAGGGGGGGGGGGTTTAACCACGGTACATTGAATCCTTCTTTATCTCTATAATGACTCCAGAGTCTGCACACACACACACACACACACACACACACACACACACACACACACACACACACACACACACACACACACACACACACACACACACACACACACACACACACACACACACACACACACAGTATTCTGAATGTTTTCAATTATATTAAATTATATTTAATACTTAATCCAATGACATGATTCAAAATTGCTTTACACAACGAATCACGGGTAATTTGTTATTCTCATGGATAAAAAAAATGACACGAAAGCCATAAAGTTTCAATTCATGTGGCGGTAGGGGTCAACAACAGCTGAACACTATGGGCGTCGAAACCTCTTGAACCTCTTGAAGCCACCAGCTCATGTTTCAGCCATTAAAGTATCGTCACATGACGTTCCCCCGGACGTTCCCTCTCTTTCAGAGGACAATATGGCCACCACGTGTGAAGAATGACCTCTGGAGGCGACAGAGGATTGGATGAAGGAGAGGTGTCAAACTGGCCTGGTGGATGATGACTGTGGAGGCAGAGGTCCCAGGGGGGGGGGGGGGGGGAAGAGAGAGAGAGAGACCTTCCTCTTCCTCACATTCCAGTTTCTTTTTCAAAGTGACTCATAAAGTAAGGGTGGCGAGTCGTTAGGGGAGATAGGGGCTTAATTAAAGTCAGACGCCAGAGCTGCAGGAATGGCAGCTATTCCTCCTTTGTCAAAGCCTGACGGGCTATTTCTGGAAATTGAAGACATTCAAGAAAATCCTTTACATGCGTCTCTGTATTTTCATAAGAAAGATCATTTTGTGCAATAGCCCCAGGAAAAGGACCACTTATAATAGACGTATACTTTGGAATCTCGTTTTCTTTAACTGTTCTATACAAGTCTAGTGTGTACCGTTAACATGAGAAGATAACAAAGTGAAGCATTACTAATTATTTGGGGCTATTGGAGTTGAGGTCTCATATCTGTGGATGTTGGCTAAAGGGCCTCTTATGTGGTACTATTGGAGGTGTAGGTCTCATATCTGTTAATGGGGGCTGATGAGTCTTATTGTGGTACTATTGGAGGTGTAGGTCATATCTGTTAATGGGGGCTGAAGAGACTTTAACCACGGCACGGCATGTGCCTATAGTCCCTCGATGGGAGACAACCTCAACGGCGGGACCACAATAAACGTGTGCGGTCGCTCCTCCTTTTGAAGGGACTGAAAAATCCAAAAAGGTTAGAGCTCTGTCCGTCTAATAGGCATGGATTGACCTTTCAAAAAAATAAATAAAATGAAACAATTGCCACGAGGCAAAACTTTGGACGCAAAACTTGGGACGACTAGACTCTGGCTTTAGAGTAGTATAACGGGACCTGTTGTCATAAGCGACGATGACAGGGATTCTTATTGTGGTACCATCGCAGGTGTAGGTCTCATATCGGTTAACCGTGTAACGGGACCTGTTGGCATTAGAGACGATTCCAAGGCAGTGTGCACCGATTCACAAGAATCTGCTACAGCGCTATCGGAGGTCTAGGTGAATGTCTCTACCAAACCGGTTCCCCCCCACCTCCAGCAGGGGGCGGGGATTGGGGACAACGGAGGGTCTGTCTCTACCGACCTGGTCAACACCCCCAGCCATGACTGCCTGTTTGTGAATCCCTGGTGGAAGCAACTACGGTGTAGTTCCTCCGACGGCCTACAGGTGGCTCTTGGTGGTCGGGCGGTTGGCAAATTTACATTTATTCTTCGTTCGGCCGTGGCTAGTTCAACTCCATGTTATTCATTATCCCGACTGACAGTTTTAACGGTCATGCTTGTACCAAGTCTGCGTTCTCTACTGGCTGCTGAGGTCAACGATAACCCCCCCCCCCCCCCTCCCCTTGACGGCTGAACTCCGCTTTTTACATGGAGTGACCTCCAGCTAGGGAGGGCGGGAGGAGCGCTTGTGGTTGCCGTGACGAGGGCAGTGTTGGCCGAGCGCACAGCTCTAATGTTGTTCACCGGCGTGTTGCGCAACACCAGCCAGAAGGTGGCATCGGGCTGGTGGGTATTTAAAGCACCGGTGAGACATTCAGCTAACAACGCAGAAACGCCGCCGGGTGTGTGAGTGAGTGAGCGGGTCTGTGTGGTCGACGGAGGTGTGAGTGGGTGCCGGCAAACATGCATTTTTGTATATCTTTATTTGTAGATGCGATTTTGCGTTTATGTGTGCGCCTCTGTGTGCGTCTGTTTGTAAGCTAAATTGCGTGTGTGTGTATGCGGGGCCGTTTGTGTATTTGTGCAACTGTGTGTATGCGTGTGCATGACTGTGTGCGAGTGTCTATTTGTGTGCACGCGGCGCACCTATGTATGTGTGTGTGTGTGTGTGTGAATACCTCGTCTGTCTGGCCCCTGGCTCCGTGGGGGGCAGCTGACATAACAACCCCCCCTATGTGCTCCTGGAGCCTCATATCTGGGGGCCCGACATTCCACCCCAAGATGGGCTCCTCTTGGGGTTCAGCCAGCGTGCCCTTGCCGCCCCGCCGCCCCCCCCCCCCCCCCGTCCAGTGGAAGATATGAGAGCTATGCACTTCTGTACACGGCCCGTCGCGTCAGACACACCAGCTCATTATAATCTCCCCCCCTCTTTATTTAAACTGCCCTTGATGCAAGTATGGCACACACACACACACACACACACACACACACACACACACACACACACACACACACACACACACACACACACACACACACACACACACACACACACACACACACACACACACCGTCGAGGCCACTGCTGCAGACGAGCTCCGGGTCCGCGATCTGATAAGGGGCCGAGTTCATTTAGGATAATGAGCTTTAATGGACGTCGTTGCGGAGCTCCTAACGAGCACAGGAGGCAAGTGAGGATTTAGTTGATGAAAAAAATAAATCTGCCAACAAAATATTAAAAAGGTCAACGAGAAAAAAGAAAAAAAGAAAAAGGGAACTGGGATTTTAATTTAAGAGGATTAGAATCGCGGGGAAGTCACGGTTATGAATGAGCCCAGGGACCCCGACTGACCCTCTGTGCTCCCTGAACACACGCCGTCCCTCCCTCTCTCCCTCTACCCGGCGTCCATGTTATGTGGGGTGCCGCAGGAGTGACTGACACACCCAGAGACCAAACACCACACCTCTGCTCCACGAGCCGGAGCGTGCGTGCGTGCGTGCGTGCGTGCGTGCGTGCGTGTGTGTTGAGCTCAGGGCGCTGAACGCCTGAAGAGATGGATCTCGGTTCAGGTGAAAGAGACGGCCTTCAGCTAAAGCCACCCAGCTGGGGGGGCGCTTGGTGGAGGAGAAGGAGGCCAGAGGAGTGGGGTGGGGTTAACTGGGAGGGCTCTGTCAACAGAGGAACACACTCTATAGACACAGTGTGTGTGTGTGCGCGTGTGCGTGTGTGTGTGTGCGTCTTACTGCAGGCGCTGCAGCAGAAGCAGCGGTCGTGGTAGAGGTTTCCCATGGCCTGGCAGGCCTGGTTGGCTCCGTGCACGGCCTGGTTACACTTCACACACACCCCTGGAACACAACAAACACACACAAAAACGTTTTGTCACAAGGCACAACGTTCCCCTCGCTAATAAAGCACAAACCACTAAACTGGTAATACACAAAGACGTAGAAAAAAGATGTATGGAAACCATTTTTAAATCTCAAAAGCAAACGCGTGAAACACACATAGGAACATGCATGGTCACATTGAGTTCTTACTAAGAAAAGCATATTGCATGGTCAACCAAAACATGGAACACCGTATGTTCCCATTCAGCGCTGAAACAGAAGTTTATTGTGGATTACAGAATAGCAATGTGTGAAAACTGTGCGACCTCAGTCATCTTATTCTTATATTTTCTAACTTTTTCATCCTCCTTCTATAAATACTAAAGCACTCTGGGATGCTGAGTCACAGTTTGGCTTCCCCAGGAGGCTCTATGGTCAGTGGAACAGGGTGGGAGGCGCACAGAGCACTGAGACCAGGACATCAAACAGAATTAAAACAATGAAAATGTCTGCAGAAAATATCCTTTCAAAGCCAGGAAGCTGGATAGCACTCTGCTTCACTCATCAGAGAGCACTGTTTGACTTGGCACACACACACACACACACACACAGGCTAACGGTCAATAGCATCAGGGTTAAGCCTCCATACCTGGCCAAACACACACACACACACACACACACACACACACACACACACACACACACACACACACACACACACACACACACACACACACACACACACACACACACACACACACACACACACACACACACACACACACACACAGAATGAAAGAGGAAGAAAAGACGGATGGAAAGCAGCAGGCACACCGAGCCACATGACTCAGTCATCTAGATTCCAGATGTCTTTTCCACCTCCTTTTTATTTCTGTCTTAAACTTTCGGTCCTTTTTACCAGGTGATTACAGGTGTCATCAAATAATGAAATACATCTTAAATTAAATTGCATGTCATGCTGTTATTATGGGTCAATAAAAGATTACAGGATTTACCTGTGTGCTGTGCATAGTACTACGACTGAGTACATTAGTCACAACCTCCCATGATCAATCAAGAACAGTGTGTGTCTAAGCGCGTGCTTGCATGCATGCGTGTTGGTCTTTGTGCACGGCTTTGTGTGTGTGTGTGTGTGTGTGTGTGTGTGTGTGTGTGTGTGTGTGTGTGTGTGTGTGTGTGTGTGTGTGTGTGTGTGTGTGTGTGTGTGTGTGTGTGTGTGTGTGTGTATGCCGAGCCCTACTTGAACAACCCCCCCAGGGCAGGAGAGGGGAACAGAGGTCCGCTCTTCAGCCTCCCAGTAAAGACAGCCCGGGCCCACCGGCTGACAAAGAGGCCTCTGTTGGAGCCGGTCTCCCCACGGCCGGCCCCATCACGCGCCCTCCTCCTCCTCCTCCTCCACAAACAGTCACACATTAAGACCCACCACTACATGATCCGCTCCTCATGTCTGACCGAGTTATAGAACGGCACTCACACGCGCACACGCACACAGGGTATAGGGAGAAAGACACGCACATGCAGAAAGAGAAAGCAAGAGCGAGACTGAGGGGTACACACACACACACACACACACACACACACACACACACACACACACACACACACCGGACGGACTTAAGGAAGGATCGATGAGAGTCCAATAATAGGCAACTTCAACATAACTAATGCAATTGTTGCGCAAAAGTCGTTCATGTTCAAAAAGGAACATCTGATTGTTTTCATTTTGCAATGGGTGGATATAAAATACCCCAGAATGCATTTCCCTTGGAATCTAATGTGAACCATATTAAAACAAAAAGGAATGAACCTTTATCCTTTTTATATTAGATAAAAAGATACTTTAAATTGCACATTCCTCTGGAGGATAAATCCTCTGGAGGATAAATACCCCATACCTTTACCTTATTTTTCCCCATCTTTGGTAGACTAGCATCTGGGCTGATAAAGTCGCAAGAAGGCTGCTAACGTTGTGACTGGGCAGCTAACCGAACAACTAATAACTGAACGTATAATTGGGAGTGGGTTGCTCTAGCAGCAACTGGGCATCCAAAGAAGCAACAGGACTGTTAATAATGTTCTGTTCTAGAAATGTTCTGCTAAACCTAACGCAGGCAACCGCCGGCCCAATACTCCAAAACACTGATTATTTACAGAACTGCTCGCTGCAACACTTTATGGGACAGGGGAGCAGAAAGAGGGGGGGGGGGGGGGGGGGGGGGGGGGGGTAGGTTGGGTCTGGGCCGAGTTCGTGAAGGGGGAATCAAAACCCCACCCCAGCATGCCACTTCACCTGCGGTCAAAACTCCCTTGCTGCTCGCTCCCCCCCCTCCCCCCCTATATCCACAACCAAGTCGGATCACAGACTGAAAGCTTAACCCTGCTTATACTGCTGCTTCACTCCTGGGGAAGTACTGACCCTTCTTATTGCACCCATAGTGTAGCCAGTTTTATGTCAACCACATGCATGACAAAAAAAGAAGAAGTTTCAGACGAAGCACATGTTTGGGATTTTTTTTTAAATCATCGACCGTCCGATGTGTCGGCTTATTGGCAACTGTTTATTCTGTAGCCGAGGAGTTGAAGTGCACACACACACACACACACACACACACACACACACACACACACACAGATCGTGGGAAGAGTATGGATAAGACCTCCAACACACAGCCAGATGGCCTCCACTGACCTCCTATACGAAGACAAAACTTTACTACAACCAGCGAGCATGTGAACTAGAAAATCTGCGAAAATCTGGTGAGATTATGATATCCCCCCCTCACATTTCTCATAAATCAGCCTCCGCCATAAATACTTCATCCACTTGGTCTCCAGTAACAACGGACAAAGACCCCCCCCCCCCATACTCTCCTCCAGACGTTTGTCTAGTCATCCATTCAACACCTCTCTGATCATATTACCCCCCCCCCCTCCCCTCCTCTATTTTCATCAGCTAACGACCCGTTCGCCGGTTTCCTCAAATTCCTCGCTCCCCCTTTTCCAGACATTCCTCAGTGTTCCCCCCGTGCTGTCATTTTGGCACCGACTGCACTCATTCTCCCAGGAGTCCCAGTTGCAATGTGTTTGGGATGCTGACGGATCCCAGCTCCAGCTCACAGCAGAGCCGACAGATCCTGGCAGGACCTTAAGACCCTGATAGAACCTTATAAGCCCAGCATCAAGTAAGAGGTTGAGAATGTGTGCTTTTATAACTCTTAAAAAAGTGTGTAAGCTGCCCCATGCCACCAGCGAAAAGATATTCCACAAAAGGTTGACAATAAAGAGAACATTGCATTATATCTGTATATCTGTACTTTTATAACTCTTAAAAAAGAGTGTAAGCTGCCCCATGCCAACTGCGAAAAGATATTCCACAAAAGGTTGACAATAAAGAGAACATTGCATTATATCTGTATTGTTTTAAGTATAACGTGTACCGCTTGGTCTTGGCATTCAAATAAAAAGGTGGCACTCTTTTCTTTGGATCTAAATACTCGGGCATAAATATAAGGAGCAGATATAAGCAATTATAATCAGCATGCAGTGCAATTGCGCCTCTTTTCCCACGTTGTAATTATGATGTCCGTGTTTAGAAGACGCATGACTCAAACGATGATGAGCCACGTTGTCTCTCTCTCTCTCGGGAACTTCCAAAGACTAGTGAGCGGCAGGGATATTATACGTTATTCCTCCATCTGCGAGGGACTCCCTGGAAGAGAGCCCTGCTTATTTTCTCTCCGCTTCTCTGGCACAGAGGTGGGCGGTAATGGAATCGAAGTTCTGTTATATTTTAATAAAGGAACGTGTTGTTAAATGGAAGTTGTTTCTTTTAAAGTCGCAGGCGAAAGTTCTGCTCCTTAAACCGGGGTCGACTTAGCCTTTGATAATAGTTGTGCGAGTGCCCATTCCTGCTGTTGTGTTGCGTTGTACAGCACAGGAGCGTTAGCGGTTTAATAAAAGGATTTGTATTTTAGTGCTACTGGCCACTGTCGCTTTCCCATAAACCTGCCAGCATGTAAGTGTGGATAGGTGGGCTTCAGCCAGCTTGTGACACACCATACCCCTCTTAAAAGTCAATGAAGGACTCGGGGGGGTGTCTGGAATTACAACTGTGACATTCCAACAGGAAATTCCTTCCCGAGGACACAGGGGACGCAGTTATGGGCTGCCCGGCGAGCAAACAAGACCCCTTCCCCGCCCTTAACTCATCCAAACCAGGGCCTCCGGTAACTCAACTCGTGTTTACATCAATAAAGAAAATCAACAACCCCCTAAGCGCGCTGATCAAAGTCCCAGAAACCCTGGCACTGCCGAGGTCTCCGACGACTAATCCAGAACATATGCACCTCCTGTGAACCAGAGTAGACCTTATCAAGTGACGCGTGGTCGTGTGAGGACAAAGGTGACCTTAAATCATAGACTCCTGTGGCCTGTTCCCTGTGTTACCTGTAGTCCCTTGTGGCCGGGTGACATGCGGAAGAGAAGCCGTCAGACGCACGAAGAGTGAGAACATAGCCCTCAATATAAATAGAATACTCTCTCTCTCTCCCTCTCTTATCCAATTTGGGCTTGGACTGCGCTCTCCGTCAAAAACAGGACAGGGGGACGATGTTCATCAAGTCGGACACAATCTGCTGGCCGGACGAAGTGACAACACAAATAGAAAAGAAGCCCAAAAAAAAAAAGAGCCCAAGAGATTAGAATTTCAAAAGGGGGAAGGGCAAGGTCACTTCAACCTAACTCAGGAGAAACTAAATGAAAAGGCATGTCGAACCAATGGTTGTGTTAGCGTGTGTCTGTCGGCCTGGGTGTGCCTTTCTCCATTTCTCCTGGAAATGGAGAAATGCGCAGGCACAGGTCTGTCTTCGTGGTGATGATGAGGTCATTTGGAAAGGACTGAACAGCAGCCAAACCTCCCAGACCCAGGATCGAAAGAACGCAACGGGAATGTCCTCCAAGGATGAAGAGAATGACATCTGTGGAGGGAATAAGAAGTCCAGAGCCCACGGGATACATCTGTGCGCAGGTGTCTGCGCAAAAGAATGCTTCTCCAGGAAGTTTGAAATATTTGTATGCCGAGGGTCTCTGAGATTTTCCAGCAGTGCGTAGCACAACACTATGCGGTTTCCACTTATAGTAACTAGTTATCCTGAGATTGCGTGCGAGCTTAGAGTCCACACTGGGATCACTCTCATAATTGACCAAACATGGTTCTGCGGACGCTCACATTATCCTTGATTTTTCAATGAACTGATTGCTTATTCAGAATCACGAGTTTCCTGAAGTTATCATATAAAAGGGAACGTTAAAAATAAAATAGTGGTGAAAGGTTGATGGGGGCGATAGCATTTGCACACAGGTCGCCGATCGCAAATGCATTTTAATGTTGGCCTGTTTGACTGCAGTCTACGGGAAACTAATACAGTGCTGAGTCAGGCTTATACTGCATCACAAACTCCAGGCACCTCCGTCATTCTCATTGACTGTCAAAGAGCCTTACTCATCCTACTTTCATCCTACTTTCAATTCATGGTGTAACCCTATCACACTGACTTCCAACACCGCGTACGCACAGTGTTTAGGGTTCGTAGACACCTACTATGCCCACATCACACCAAGCACTAACTATATCAGAATTTAGATTGAACATTTAAAATCGTATGCCATACAACCTCAAATCTAAGTGAATAAGGTTTTTACCTTACTTCAAAATTCTTTGTTTCATCCTATCATGTTGCTGAAGGCGGGCTCTATAAGTACGTCATTGGCTATTAGAAGCGAACGCAACCTCTGAAAACTAAACTGTAAACTGTAAAAAAAAGAAATGTCTGTAAAGGTTTGATATCAACACCGTGTAGCCTGGCAGCTTGTAGTTATCCACTTATTAAAATCCCCCCCTTCTGAACGCCTCATCCAGCGCCGCAATTAGTTAACGTCGGTAGAATATCTTCGTAGCAGAAGAGGACAGAAGCGGTAACTCTGACACTCTGGATTGCATCCCAGGCTCTGTGATGTCTCTCCCCAGAAGTTAGTATGATACGGCATAGTAGGCAGTGGTGGACTCAGACTGTTTGAAGGGCAGAAAAAATAAAAAGGGGCACATTCTGCACAACATGGGGCCCAACCAGCCTGCAAAAAGCTATGATGCATCATGTATGGCACTTTCTGTCGTATTCGCCACTCTAGAGGGCACTTTTTTTCAACCATGGAGGCACTGTAAGGGCATTAAGAGGGCACTCATTGAGGCACGTTATCAAATTATCTTGTTCTAGGGCTCATCATCATAATTGATTGTATGAAGGGGCACCAGAGGGCACCCAATAATTGTATTCACATGTAAAGGGCAGCCAATAAGGCACTTTATCTCTTATTCTCCCCCCCTCCCTCTGAGTCCGCCAATGATAGTAGGGGGATCTCAGATTACCTTCTCACTAACACAGACACTCAGACTGTATCTCACACTTGGAAGAATCTTGTGAAAAAGGAAAAGATACAGACACACGTTTAAGGGGCATTATTTAAAGCAGGACATTAAAGAAAGTCCCTATTTTGAAATTATGTAAAATGAATTTGCATTCTATTGGATGGGGGGGGGGGGGACAGAGGAGTGTGAGCGAGAACTTGATAATGTGTATGCAAGTTTCTGTTACTGCCAAATATTTTAAACTCTAAACGGGTCATGAGCCTGGATCTACTTCAACAAAGAGCGCGCAAAGCACCTGCCTGCCGCATTGCAATGTAAGGTTTTATGGAATGCATGCACACCAAGCTCAGGGATCCGCTATCAAGTACGACCATCAAGGACACAGACGCACACACAAACAATGACAACTGGGGCCCGCGCTGCAACAGGCCACCCAATCTGAGAGCTTTGTGTGGGGGAGTGCGACAGGAATGTCAGAACAAAAGACACTGTATGGAAATACCGTTCAAAACCGCAATACAAAGTTTAAAAAGGCTTTTGCGCGTGCTAAACGTTATCACTTTGTATCCTGCACTGCAACAGCCTCCTGAGAGGTTGGGAAGAGAGAGAGAGAGAGAGAGAGAGAGAGAGAGAGAGAGAGAGAGAGAGGAGAGAGAGAGAGAGAGAGAGAGAGAGAGAGAGAGAGAGAGAGAGAGAGAGAGAGAGAGAGAGAGAGAGAGAGAGAGAGAGAGAGAGAGAGAGAGAGAGAGAGAGAGAGAGAGAGAGAGAGAGAGAGAGAGAGAGAGAGAGAGAGAGAGAGAGAGGGAGAGAGAGAGATCTTACCAAAGTAGTCCGTCTTTGGCTTGGCCTCCGTCTCCAGGTGTTGTGTGGCGACGTCTGCCTTGGCTTCAGCGGCAGAAGGCCCCGTGTCGGGCGCCAGGGCAGCAACCGCCTGGCCGGGCAGAACCACCGCAGCAGCAGCAGCAGCAGCAGCAGCAGCAGCAGCAGCAGCAGCAGCAGCAGCAGCAGCAGCAGCAGCAGCAGCAGCCTCTTCCACGGGGGGACCGCGACCTTGGGCCTCAGCGAGGGCCACCTGTCCCAGGGGGGACCCTCGGGAGAGGGGGGACCCTCGGGGGTCCCCCTCAGCCTGGTGTTTGGGGGCCAGTCCTGGGGTCGGGGTCACGTGGGCTTTGAGCTGTGGGGATCCAGACCGGGGTCCCAGCAGGGTGCCCACGGCCATCCCAGCAGCCAGGCCGTGGTTCTGAGCGGGGGGCCCGTTGTGATAGGAGTTCCCCTGGCTTGCGGAGGTCCGGAGGGTGGACGGGGGTGAAGGGTAGTAGGCTGTGGTGGGTGGTGTTACAGGCAGGGGCTGGGCGGAGGGCTGCTGAAGCTGGAAGCTAGCTCCGCCCGTGAAGGCACAGAGTGGCAGGCCAGGGATGAGGTCCGGTTTGCCCGAGCTGGGAGGTTCTCCGAGCCGTAAGGTGGAGTTGGGACTCTGCCTCTCTGGAGGGGCTGGGGCCTTTGGAGCCCCCGGGATGCCGGGATAGAGGTGGCTGTGAGGGGAGTGGGACGGAGACTTGTGTTTGGGTTGCTGAGGATACACACTGCTCTCAGAGATTGAACCAGGAGGGGATGGGAATGACTGGCTCCCACTTAAACTTCCCCAAGCACCCGATGGGCTGACTGGGTGCCCAAGTGTGGGCGTGCTGTTGGGCGCGTTTCCTGAATTGGAAGGAGCTGGGGTGTGGTGTTGGTAATGGGGCTCAAAACGCTCCTTATTATCGTAATTGTTTCCGTAGCCATGTGCCCTGCCCTGTGAAACTTCTGGCTGGAGGACTGGATGCGGTTTCTGCCCGTCATGTTGCGCGTACTGATTCCCGCCTACGGGCGCTACCGGGCCGGAGAGCATGGGGGGTTTGGCCGCGGCTTCGGACGCCTGTCGGGAGCTATTGATGGGCGGCCTGTCTTTGGTGTAGTACGCGCTACCGGGACCCCCGTTCATTCGTATCGCCAGGGTGTTTTTTGCCTGCTCCTCTTGTTGCTTCTGCATGTGGATCTTTGTCATTTTCGAGGCAAACACTTTCCTGGTTTCTTCGAAGTCGGGATTGTTCCCCGCATCTCTCCTCGTCCGAAACAACCCGTCTCTAGACGCTTCATACATGTTCAGATCCTCTATAAACTTACTTGCCTCCAAACCCAAATCCTCGTATTTATCCATTTTGAAAAGTTGTTCGCCGTTGGCGTTTTGACAAAGTAGAAGAATGAACAAAAGCCTGGTAGGATCACAGACTAGAGACCGGTACCAGCATCAGAAAGTTACACCGCGTCTCGTCTTGAGGTCCCGAAGCGGAGCAGTGTCCATGGGGCACTGAATGTACCAAGGGTCTTTGGTCAAAAGTTGATATTCCTCTTCTGAGCCGAATTCGACTTTTCGTCGCATTAGTGAGTAACCAACACGTTCTTCGTTACTCAGTTTAAGTGGTTCCAAACTGTGATGCGGTGCGCTGTCTGGCTATAACGAAAAGATCCAACGACCCCTTTTAAAACTTAAATCATGGCGCTGGGCGCGGAACCCCTTCATTGAGAACTTTCCCCTTGGGCAACTTTATCACAAAAACAGTTGGTTACTTACAATGTCGCGCTTATACATCCGTGCGAAGAAGGCTGCTCCTGCTGCCAACACGTCTTACTGGACACAGTGGCGTTGGTAAGACTCAGTCAGGAGTGGATAGACCCCGGCGTGGCCAGTGGACCGTGGGACCTGGGCGCAGTTAGCTTTTAAAGGCGCAGAGCGCATATCTAAACTACCGTAATGACACAGCTACCACTACGCATATCTACTCTACCGTAATGGACCCATATACCTAAGCACATATCTTCGCTACCGTAATGACAAATCGTCCTCAGCTCATATCTACTCTACCGTAATGACACGTCTTCCTCAGCTCATATCTACTCTACCGTAATGACACGTCTTCCTCAGCTCATATCTTGTCTACCGTAATGACAGATCTACCTAATTACACCTACTTTACCCTGATGACACGTCTGCCTCAGCTCATATCTAGTATGTGCTGTCTCTCTGAGCGGTCTCAGCTCATATTTACTTAGGCTATCCATCACACTGGGGGAGTAATTGATATATTAGAGGGCCATTGGTACAATAGCCAGATAGGGAATTGAACCAGCACACCGGGGTTCGCACCCTACTCTTGCTATGACTGTCTTGACCACAGGGAGTCAGAACCTTGGCCTGTTGTCGGGAAAAACTTCTGACGTTATTGAAACTAGCATGTAAACAGGCAGGCGTTTGTCTAGTTTCTGTACAAATAAGGCATTGGAGAGAATACACGAGAGAATGTACTTTACGTAGGAAAAGTAAATGGCTCCTATTGTGATTCATTGTATTCCCTCCAGATTGAGGTCAACACCTGAGCAGCCTCAGCAAGGCCAACCCACTCACATGTGTGCAGGGAGCTTGGCCTTACGCATGGAACAATTAAAGGAACGACGGACCACCTCCAACACAATGAGCTCACGGAAAACTGCTTCGAAGCGTGACCAAATAAACTCGAAAAAGGTTCCAGCCCCAGGAGTCTGGATTGTCACTGGTACACAAATATGCGCCCTGGTTTACTATAGTCTCTAATTTTCGCAAAAGGAATATGGATGGGTGGATGTGTGCTTATGTGTGTGCGTATGTGTTTGTGAGTGTGTAAAGGGAAGTTCGAAACGTAACAAAGGGAGATCTCATGATACATTTGTCAAGAAAACTCACACTTAATACTGTTGCCAATTGAATACTTCGGTCTCCATAGAAACTGCTGAGTGTGACGTAAGTGTTATATGAATTCAGTTGCTATCGGTAACCAACTTTTATTAATCACACACCTCAGAAATTTGCTCAACCACATTTTCACTGCTAAGGCTGTTTCTTTATTATCAACATGCCGTCTATAACTAAGTCAGATCGATCAAGACGTCATTACCAGCATGGATATAAAGTTGACTAGTTTTAAGATGAGGCCTAGTTGCTATGATGCACTCTAATTTTATTTCATGGGCTATCTTCACAACAGAATAGATTAAAATGGTCAGATGATTTCATCAAAATACATTTGGTAATAATTGAGAAGTCATGGGATAAATATTAAATAATTATTTCTTCAAATTATTTTCCGGAATCACTTCTCTTCAAAAGCCAAGGAAGGGTAACTGGTGATCAGCTTGCATAACCGATGAATCATTTTCTGACATTAAAAAGGATTTGTAATGAATGACAATTATATTATGAGTCAAGAAAATGTAAGTTTAAAAATGACATAAATCTGTCATGGTGTACGCCTAAAGGATCTGTCCATATTTATTATGTTTGAAGGCTTGAAGGCATTCAGGATTGACCAATACTCTTCTACGGGAAAGAGACAGCAGGTAAAAGTGGACTTAGCCAAGGCTTTGGGCCAAACATACCCTCATTCCTGGGTTCTCTTCCTGTTGTTCTGCTTCTCCTGTCAGCCACATCCTGTCCCCGGACCGTCAGACCAGAGCAATGTGGAGAAAAGGTTATGAGAGCAACCATGGGGGCAGGCCCCTTGCATTATTGTCTATGGGTGAAACAATGTTGGATCAAAATAAAAAATATTTATCTATACATATACATTTATATATATTAATAAAAAATATATAACATTTGGTTTGAAATCTATATATCCAGACATGTGTACAAATGTATCCGTATGAACTATATCTATTTAATAACTTGAAGTGGATGAGAGAGCATTATATAGCAACGTTATGCTGTACAGTTCCGAATTATTCGTCGGAGCCATCATTAATGGGACTGTGATTCCCACAACAATGAACTCAAAGGGGGCGATGACAGTGGCTGCACAACACGTTCAAAGATGCTCTGTGGTCAGATCAGGTCAGAGGGAGTCCTTTGAATGTGTGTGTTTTGGCGAGAGAAGGCGGGTCTTCAGAGCGATATCTGTTACATAGTTACATGGGTTTAGAGGCAGTGGCGGACTCAGAGTGTTTGAAGGGCAGGGGCGAAAAAATAAAAAGGGCACATTCTTGCTCTAGAGGGAACATCGGCATAATTTATTGTATGAAGGGGCCCCCATTAATTTTTTTCACATGTAAAGGGCAGCCAATAAGGCACTTTCTCTCGTATTCACCCCTCTAGAAGGCCCTTCTTCAACCATGGAGGCACTGTAAGGGCATCAAGAGGGCACTCATTGAGGCAAGTTATCAAATTTTCTTATCTAGAGGGCTCATCATCATAATTTATTTTATGAAGGGGCACCAAAGGGCACCCAATCATTTTTTTCACATGTTAAGGGCAGCCAATAAGGCACTTTCTCTCGTATTCGCCATTCTTGAGGGCACTTTTTCAACCATGGAGGCACAAGTGGGGGCGACCCCCCCACCCCCCGAGTCCACCACTGTTTAGAGGTAAGAGACGAGAGATGCAGACTTCAGACTGATGTCTGTTACATTGTTATGGGTCTTAGAGGTGAGAGTTGAGAGGTAGGGCGGGACTTCCATTAGAGGCAAATCTTTTGGCACTCCATGTTTCGGATAATTTGTCAAATTCTTTCTCGAAAAGACTGCATATAATTTCTGCTCGTCAATGTTGATGTTCCTGTCATGTGCTTCTGTGGTCTGGCAGACGGTCCTGTGGCTATGTAAGGCTCTCAGCTCCATGGCTGAGGCCAACGATACGAGGCTAAGCTAAGCCCACATACAGGCGGGACAGCCAGACGGACAGACACGCAGCCAGACAGAAAGTCTATGAGACGGATGGACCGACAGAGACCTAGACTGACAAACAGAAAGGGTGTGTGATCCTCTGAGATATAACAACTGGAAGAGAAAGTGAACCGACCGCCACGCCAAAGGAAGTACAGCCATGACACACGATGATACGAAAAAACAGTATTTTATATTATTTACACTCCCTTTAAGATATATGTACAAAAAGAGTTATTCATCCATCACAATAAAAACTGTCTCTGGCGTGTCTGACTGACAGAAGGAGGGCAAGACAGACAGACAGACAGACCGACAGGCAGTCAGAGAGGATTCTCCTGCGCTTCGCCCCTTCATCACTCGTCCACCAGGAAGTTGATGAGCGTTGTCCTCGGCGACAGGATGACCCTCTGGATGCGGCGATCCGCGAGGTGCTTCTGTCCAGCGGGCTGGCCAGAACCAGCTGCTGCACGCGTTCGGCATCCTGGGAAACCTGCAGCGGAACCGTCACCTGTCCCGCACGACTTGTTGTTTATCTGGAGTCAACGTGAGGGAAAAAAAACAGTTTGCACCATTGAGACAGCTGGGAGCAACATCCGAACATCTCTGACTCCCACTGGCTTTCAGTATCTGTAAATGAGGCTTCATGTGAAAGACAAAAGCCCACATTTGGAACCACGCCAGAGCGTGGCCTCCGTTAATGAGCCGGTGCAGTCTCTCCGCCAGACTTCAAACACCTGATGTCTCGTTGTGCGTTGTCTGCTTGCAACCTCTGTATCCACTAATCATCTTAAAGGGGGTCCACTGAGCTGGATCTCAAGGTGTCTGATGACGTTTGGAATGAAGGTTTGACATTCAGTAATCTTTTTGAAATTCAAAGTCATCCATAGGCTCCAGTATTCAGAGAAAAAATCACAACAAATCCGTTTCTCCATTGTGTGACGGATGCAAAGGTGCAGAGGGCTCTTTACCACATATTTTCTGGCTCTGTCCTCATTTACTCATTTCCAATATTGGTGCGAAATATCCTAGTGATTTTCCGAGGCCTGTGGAGAGGACATTCCTCCCGCTCGAGAACCTGCACTCATTGGATGCTCAGAAACTACTTAAAGCTATACATCTGAGGAACTGATTGGAAATCCCATACACACCCCTGCTTTATGAAATGCCTCTGTGAGATGATTATAATCATACAGATGGAGAGAATACGCTTCTATAAATCTAAAGTGGCCATTAGACTTCCAAATATATGGGGTCCATTTATTGAATAATTGTAAATTATACCCTTAGGGGATACAGCCCTGTACTCTGGATGATTGCAATACCTGACAAACTGAAACTTGATTTGATATTTATATATATATATATATATATATATATATATATATATATATATATATATATTAGAGCTGTCAGTTAAACGCGTTATTAACGGCGTTAACGCAAACCAAATTTAACGGCGTTAAAAATTTATCGCGCGATTAACGCAATTACTTTATTAAAAAAAAAAAAAAAAATTTTTTTTTTTTTTTTCTTTGGCTCAAAACAAAGAAAGCAGTAGCCTGACTGCTATGTTCAAATGACATTTGTTCAAAGCAGTCGTTTAATTGCACTATAGGCTCTTTTTTTGTATCGTCCTGTTTGATCAGTGTATATGGCAATGTTGTTATCAATAAAAAATCATTTGCACAAGGCAAGCCGATGCACTTCACCATGTTGATAAGAGAATTAAAATGAGAAGAATTATGGGACAAAAAAATCAAGGGATATTTAGCATAGAAAAAGAATTTGCGATTAATCGCGATTAATTAGAGTTAACTATGACATTAATGCGATTAATCACGATTAAATATTTTAATCGCTTGACAGCTCTAATATATATATATATATATATATATATATATATATATAAATAAAACAATCAGGCAATTTTGTCTTGTTTGCATGTGTGTTGAACTTAAAACAGAACAACTTAATCTAACTCTAACCCTAACACTTTAAGCCTGAGAAGAGACTTCAAAAACAATCATTGAACTAGAAGATACATTTTTTTTCCCCAATAATCGATCCACTTCTCCATGCGCAGTACATGTAGAGAGATAGTTTAGCCTGACGGTGAACCCCGCAGGCAGGAGAATAATCTCTAGTGTTTGTGATGCTAGCCATGTGCTCGATCCCGCCGGGGTTAACACCATCACCACGGGTTGTTTGTGTCTTCTCTTCTGCCTCGCATTAGAAACAGAGAAAGGGCAAGAATGAGTGGTGGATAATATGGATGTAAGACAAAAGTAAGACTGAGAGAAAGAGGAAGAGAGAGAGCGTGACGACTCAGTGACTAATGGGCAGACCGTGTGTGCTTACCGCCAACGCACTGGGAAGGGCGGCGGCAGAGACTAGAAGGACGGGAGCAGAACCACCACGAGTTCACCTACAGTGTGTCAGTGTGTCAGCACACACACCTCGTTCCCTGCCATGCCACAGCCAAGGCGGTGCAGTTCTGCTGGGGATGACTCAAATGCCTTAGAAGACATTGGCTTTTTATAAAGACGGCGAAAGACAGAGTCAGAGAGATCCCCCTTTGTGAGACAAGGCGAGAAACAAAGCATCCCTGAATAATATGTGTGTGTGTGTGTGTGTGTGTGTGAGTGAAAAAGCGAGAGCGAAGGACCGCGAGAGAGAGCGAGAGAGAGCGAGAGAGAGCGAGAGAGAGCGAGAGTAGCTAGTCAGCTGATTGCGCCGGGCGTTCATCCACACCATTGCTCATGAGCGTTGAGGGGTTTTGGAGGACTCAAGGAGGGGGGCGGGGGGGTGGAGAAGTGGAGGTTGATGGAGGCACGGGGGGGGGGGGGGGGGGGGGGGGGGTGCAACAATCAAACAGCTTCGCGTCGTAGCAATCAACTGACTAAATGTTTGGAATATTTAAAAGAGGTCTCAGTGTACAGCGTGCGTGCCTGTGTGTGTATGTGTGAATGTGAGCATGAATGTATGTGTGTGTGCGTGCGTGTGTGAGTGTGAATGTATTTGTGTGTGTTTGTGTCTGTGTGTGTGTCTGTGCATGTGAGAGAACGGTTGCTGCCCCCCCACGTGGTCGTGCATGAGTGAGTGGCGTGCTCAACATGCTTTGATCTGATCAGGGTGTCTCTGTGTTTGAACCTCTTCCCCGTGGCTGGCTCTTCTCACTGATTGGCTGTGGAACCTAAAAACAGCATGCGCCCCACGCCACTGTGTGTGAGGGCGTGTGTACCCACACACCACACACACACACACACACCACACACACAGAAGTGCACGTGAATATGCATACACATTGTATGTGCACCCTTTCATCCCAGTAATGTACAGCCTCTCCTGACATGGTGGAGTTCCTTGTGGTGCGAGAGAGAGAGAGAGAAGGTAGATAGAGAGAGAGAGAGAGAGCGAGTGGAGAGAGACCTTGATGAGAGAGAGAGAGAGAAGCGAAGGAAGGCGAGCGAGAGATGGCGGAGGCAGAGAAGGGAGACGAGGAGGAGAGACGGAGAGAGGGAGATAAAAAAGGAGAGGGATGACAGCTGAGCAGGAATACAAATGATTGTGCTGTGACTGGTCCCTCACTTGTCTGTTTAGCCCGAGGCAAACCACTCCACATGCAGATGGAGGGACACGGACACACACAAATACACACACACACATGAGCACACACACATACACTCACGAGCAATCACAACACACACATACACACACACACACACACACTAATCATAGGCTCAGTGGAAATGACAGACTACGACTATAATCATGGAACTAAGGCTTGGGGTTAGAAAGGAGCGAGTTTGACTGAAATGCCGGCTGGCGGAAAAGCCAAACATGTGCACATATTAATTCTAAATGGAGAAGGCTTTGAAGTAGAGGAAAGCTCGAAAGGACATCTAGTCAAATTACCAAGAACCAGTCAAACCCAGAGCTGTAGGCAGCATAGTAGTTCAGTGTGGGAAGTTTCTGCTATCGTTCAAGCAATCTGGTGTGTGTGTGGTGTGTGTGTGTGTGTGTGTGGTGTGTGTGTGTGTGTGTGTGTGTGTGTGTGTGTGTGTGTGTGTGGTGTGTGTGTGTGTGTGTGTGTGTGTGTCTCTGTGTGTGTGTGGTGTGTGTGTGTGTTGTGTGTGGTGTGTGTGTGTGTGAGAGCACGTGCACCACCCTACCCGTACTA